>NC_053493.1:47241145-47316145 GCF_905171775.1 Rana temporaria
GTATAATAACGGGTGTTATTATATATCTTAAGGGTTTGCGGAGTCATTTAAGCATTTGCTGTTTGGCTAATATGTTTTCTCAGGATTAGTCAGTCAGAGATGTTGCTGATAAAAATTTGCTCTGCCTCCACTGGTTAACAAAAAACCTCAACAAAAACATAAAAGAGTAAGCACTTAGATGTGAGAGATCACTAAAAATATGCAGCATTTCCATTTAACAACTTCCTATTGCAATAAAAAAATAAAAATAAAAAACAGCAATTATTTTTGCGGAAACAGTTATTGTCTTCTTTAGACACCATTACAGCATCAACGCGCTGTGCTTCTACGTCTTAGACATTAGATATGCTATCTATGTAACAAGAGTCATGAGTCAAATAATAACAACTAATAATTGTAGCTGTCAAATTTTTCATTGTAACTTTCTTTTACATATTGAGAGCATGGGTACATCACAAAAGGAGCAAAAATGTTTAGCAAAACATATTTGGTTGTTTTTATGTCATGGTCATGCAATGTATGTTGTTACTTTGGGCTAAGTTCAGATTTATTTCTGGTTCTCTAAAGAATGTTATTTATGCTTCAAATGTATGTCAAGGCAAAATGAAATAAATTCAGTAGGTATTTTTTGCACATAATCACCAGATATAATAACATCCTTTCATTGGTATTTGAAACAACCAAAAGAAAGTCAATAAGAGACGTCTTAAAAATGTACAAACATTTTAAGATGACATATTTAGCCTAAAAGTCAATACTTCATGTCTGCTTTTGTTGACATGTGTAGCATATGTACATTTAAATGTGACAGATAAGTTAATGAAAAAATAAGCATTGTCGCACATGAGGTTGAATTCTACCTGTCATTGCCTTAGGCCCCGTACACACGGCCGAGGAACTCGACGTGCCAAACACATCGAGTTCCTCGGCCAGTTCAGCCCTGAAGCCGCCGAGGACCTCGGCGGGCCGAGAGCTCCCATAGAACAACGAGGAAATAGAGAACATGTTCTCTATTCCCTCGCCGAGGTGCTCGTCGGCTTCCTCGGCCGAAAGTGTACACACGGCCGGGTTTCTCGGCAGAATTCAGCCAGAAACTCGGTCGGAAGCTGAATTCTGCCAAGGAAACTGGTCGTGTGTACGGGGCCTTAGAGCCATTTGATTTTAATCCAGTTTGTTCTTGACCAATAATAAAGATAATGGCTGGGTGCTGTGTAAAATGTAACACCAGTGGTGGCTGGTGTTCCATCGGTCGGGGGGGCAGTAGACAGACCTGACCACAGCCCGCCACCGCACACTATTGACAACACCTCCCACCCCCTATCCCTGGTCGCTCGAGCTCTCTCTCCCACCAGGCCCCCATCAGCCTGCAGTTACTCCGTGCAGGTCATTGCTGTGGTGGTATCTTCCCCCCTCCATCTCCTCTATGTCCCTGCCATCACTTCTCCTCCCGGCCAATCGGGTCTTTGGACTCCTGGCCAACGGGGTCTAGGACTTGCTTCCTGATTGGCCAGGAGGAGAAACAGGAAGACATTAGCGCATATTAATTTGCTAATGTGGGCTCAAGACAAGGTGGGCTCAAGACGCAGTGCTCTGCGCCCTGAGCCCACCCTTTTTGAAGCCAATTGAAGCCTTAGGCTCTAATCATGTGCTTCTAAAAGTAAAAAAATCCATAGAAATCAATGCGTTCAGTGCCCTGCATGTAGATTAGGGGGCCTGACGCATGGATTAGGGGAGGTGGATCCCATGCACCCCTAATGAGCGGCCGCCATTGTCTGTCACATCCCTATATAAGTACACACAAATGGATTGAACCCAGTGGGGCATTTCAGGCAGAGAAATTGATCAAAGAGGTGTGTTGTTAATAAAATATTCAAGGCTTTGTTCACAAACATTAAAAGGTGATCCACAAAATCTCAGTATCAAAGTCATATTTCGTAACAACCAATCATTAGATAATAAACATTACAGTATCTAGATACCCTAATACTCAAATAGCTAGAGCAATTGATTGGTCCTGTGTAGCAGGTGGCCAAATTATGAAAAGTGTTCACAGATGCAAACTTGACGTGTTTCGGAAAGTCTAAGGTTTCCTTCTTCAGGGTAAGAGTAGGGTTCAATGTTAAATTATAGTTTCAACAATAGTATTGATGGATATCCTTAGGGTGTGCCCCGCCAGTCCTCCTGACCCAGCGGTTGGAGAAAAAAAGGGAAGGCCAAGGAGAGGAAAACAAGGGATGCCACCCTGCTGGAGCTGCGTTGCCAACGAGGACTGCTATAATAGGAAACACCAGTCCAGCCTCACATAAGGCATATTTTGCTGCAACTGGTAAGGCTAAGTGTGGTATGTACTCCCAGTGGTGGGAAGATCATCTTTTCATTTTTTTAAATAAAGCCTTGTATATTTTATTAATTAGGCACCTCTATGACCTCTATCTCTGCCTGAAAGTCCCACGGGGTTCAATCCATTTGTGTGTTCTTGACCAATAGCGACATAGTGCTGTCATTCTAATGAGGCAAATGAGTTCAATTTTTGATTCTTTTGGGGCTCCCAGGACAATATCATGTGGTCATTTAGGGTCAGCAAAAATAAATTGGTGGCACCGTACTGATTAATGATAATGTAGGTAATAAAACAAGCATTTCCTGTTCAGACTTTTCAGTCTTGGAATAAAATAACTCTTGATCTCCTAAAGACTCAATTGAAAAGGTGATACTTGTCTAGGTCTTTTATAGGGCTTAGCTCTTTCAGCGATTGACTGCATTTTTGACTTCTAGCCAATCACTAACAAAGAAGCAGAATACCGCCTGAACGTCAAAAGACCAACATTCTCTCGGAACAAGAGCGGTGCAGGTCCTGATTCATTTAGATGCTGTGCTGCTGTTCTTACACTCTTTATAAAGAGTGAAGCATTAGAAAACTCGCATTTTACTGAGGCTAATAATGGTGATTTAGGAAGATGAAGTTTCTAAGGAGGGCCTTGCCTACTATAGTTTTTCGCAACCGTTTTCAACCATCTACTGGAAGGAAAATTCACTATTTATGAGTAAAAATGTGTTTGACTTAACTGTAACCAGTGTTACTCTGCATTTTTTACTATGAATATGTACTCGGCCAGCCGCTGAAACGTTCACACATCATTTCTGCTGCTCTGCCACATGGGGTCTTTTAATAGTCTATTTTCAGCTACATTGTTAAGAGACTCTGCTTTTACAGTTCCTAGTCACACTTCACATAGGAACTGCTGGACATAAACATCTGGCTTGCTCAGCTTGGATTTTATGTACAGCAGCATTGCATGATAAAATGATCTTATTGATTATCTTCTGTTTCAGACAGTATCTCGCAAAAGTGAGTACACCCCTCACATTTTTGTAAATATTTTATTATATCTTTTCATGTGACAACACTGAAGAAATTACTCTTTGCTACAATGTAATGTAGTGAGTGTACAGCTTGTATAACAGTGTAAATTTGCTGTCCCCTTAAAATAACTCAACGCACAGCCGTTACAGTCTAAACCGCTGGCAATAAAAGTGAGTACACCCCTAAGTGAAAGGGTCTATTTTGGGCCCAATTAGCCATTTTCCATCCCTGGTGTCATGTGACTCATTAGCGTTACAAGGTCTCGGGTGTAAATGGGGAGCAGGTGTGTTAAATTTGGTGTTATTGCTCTCACTCTCTCATACTGGTCACTGGAAGTTCAACATGGCACCTCATGGCAAAGAACTCGAGGGGGCGTGGCTAAACGGCAACCATCTGTAAGCACTTCATGCTGGACACCAGATCAAAGAATAATGGTTCGAGCCAGAGGAGTCGGTGAGAGTCATATCTAAGCCGTACACCGTGACCACACTAAATACCACAACAGACGTTTTCTCCAAGAACTGTTTGCTGTGATTTTACTTGCTGGCTTTGAAGTGATGTGATGTGAGTGTAATGGTTTTACAATATTACACTATTTGGAGTACTTTTTATTTACATGTGGAGAGATCCTATTTACATTCTATTTACATTCTTGCAGCTGAAGAACGGAGATCAGCTAGCCCTATCTGTGTGGTTTAAAACGATTTTTGCCAAGCACGAGAGTGTAAGGCAAAAATATCTGGTGATAAGTGTGTTATCCGAAGGGAGCGGAATCACTGGCACTTAGTGGTGTGGTGAAAGATCAGAAACGTTTGCACTGGATCAACCCTTTTTCAGATGAATTTCATTATGCTTATGAACTTTTTATTAAATGTAGTATTATTTCACTTGTCACAGGGTGATATTGTCACACTGAGGCCACGTAAACACGGTCGGTCCAAACCGATGAAAGCAGCCTGAAGTCCAGTTTCATTGGTCCAAACCGACCGTGTGTAAGTCCCATAGGTCTGTTGTCCTTCGGACAAAAATTAGAGAACTTGCTTTAAAATCGAACCGATGGACAACTGACCATCGGTCAAAACCGATGGTTAGTACACAAAAGCATCGGTTCAAAACCCGCGCATGCTCAGAATCGAGTCGACGCATGCTTGGAAGCATTGAACTTCATTTTTTTCAGCACGTCGTGTGTTTTACGTCACCGCGTTCTGAGCCGATCGGTTTTTGACCATCGGTCTGCTTCAGCGGTGAACCAATGAAAACGGTCCGTCGGACCATTCTCATCGGAGGGATCGACCGTGTGTACGCGGCCTGATAATTTGAATTATCACATTGTTATCATCTTTATAGCGATACTTTAAATTGTACCACATATGAAATTGTCTTTATTTTATTTTTAGGTTTATCTTTGCACTTTATTGGAGTTCCTTACACATGAGTGTAATTTAGCGTCACTTATTTTTTCACTATTGAGTTTGGATAGAGGTAAAAAATACAATCACATATAATAAAAGACAAAAGATCCCATGAAAGGAGAGATTTAATATTTACCTACACTGATGTCTCCCTGTGGAGTCTTTGCTCTTTTGTTGAGGGAAGCCACCTAAAGAATTTTCATATGCCTGCATTGCCATGTGCTGCGGTCCCACCTGCCAGCCTATATGTTACCTCTCTGTCCTTTAGGGATTTACGTCATGGCAGATAGAACCGCATCATGCAGTGGGGGGACACAGTCATCCAATACACTCCTCAGAAGTGTATCAGATATGAAAACATTGCTGATGGCTTCACTCTGAAAGTCAGTGAAGACTCCATTAATGGGTCATGGCATAAAGAGAGGCAGCCTTACCCTTCCGAGCTATTGAATATATGGGTTTTCCTGCCACTGCCAGTGATGACCCATTCCATACAATCATTGACACATCAGCCCAGGGCCATCTTTTCCATTGGGCACGCTGGGCAGTTGCCCAGCAACCCCAGTAAAAAATTGTGGAGAGTGACGGGTTAGAACTGCCCATGCCCAGTTTGCGGAAATCACAGAGAAGATCCGGTCCTCCACGAATGCGGGGGGTTGCTGATGTAAGGGGGAGTGAATGCAAAAATGTAAGGGGGCACTGATATAAAGGTTCCCCCTCCTATATTAGTGACCCCCCTTACCTTAGCGTATTTACTCTACGGAAGGTGGTCTCTGGTCACCAGAGTGTCCCCCACATCAGAGTTCCCCTTTACATCAGAGTCTGCAGGATTCCCCCTTACAATGCAAGGGGGAACTCAGTCTGCCGACCCTGATGTAAATGGGAAAGAGAAAGCAGTGGACTCTGATATAAGGTGGTCTCTGGTCACCAGAGCCCCCCTCCACATCAGAGTTCCCCCCTTAGATCATGATCTGCAGCGTTCCCCTTTACATAAGAGTTCCCTTTCACTGTAAGGGGGAATCCTGCAGACTCTGATGTAAGAGGAAACTCTGTGCTGTCTGGGTTATAGTAACCTGACCTTCATGTCAATGAAGACATTTTTTTTTTACTTTAGTTTAACTTAAACACATTGCCATAAGCACTAGCTATATGTTTATAGTTTAAATACTGACATTTGCATTGTTCGGCCCTGAAAACTGTAATTTTAGGTACTTTTTTTGCAGTGGCAGTAAAAAATGTGGTACTGCCAGTAAATTTTATATTTTTTGTCAGTAAATTCTCGTGCGTGATTGTGTAGACAGGGCCCCAGTGCACTGTATTGCCCGGGGGCCTATAATGCTCTTAAGATGACACTGCATCAGCCAACAGTGGAATGGGTTTTTACTGAAGTTGAAAAGAAAAAACAGGTTAAACAGTTTACAATGATACTGCAAATCCAATATCACACAACATCATTTTGAGTGTAGCAAGTTAATACCATTTGTCCCCTCCTACCCAGCTGCCTGTGCAATAACCAGGTTAGCTTGATCCTGAAATGGATCAACCAGGTATTTACATTTTGATAAACCATCTGTTGTACTTAGCCAGAAAGTTTATTTTCCAGGTACTGGATGTTGCCTACAATACCTACAAAAAGCAATCGATTGAGTATGTGAATTCCCTCCTAATGAGAGAGCAGCTTGCTTATCGCCATAGAAATGCAATGCACAGATCCCAGCTTATATGGCAGAGTTGGTTGGATTCTCCTGGTCTGGCTCCCCCACAGCTGGTGATGGATAGGCTTTTACAGCTATAAGCATACGTAATTCCCCGTTGTTGGGATTTAAGTCTTTCAGTACCCACCTATTGTTTAGGATGTTCTGTTCTTGTTTTTGTTTGTTTTTTTACTTTTTGATGTGATGTGTGTAAGAAAAGACAGATAACAGAACCTCTCAGGAAAATAGTCTGCTGTTTGTTTTAATTAAAGTGGAGTTCCACACGTTTTTCCCCCCCCCCAAAAATTCTCGGGGGACCGACATTACTGGTGTCCTTATTAAAAGTCAGCTACAAAAAAATTGCGGGTGGAATCCCGCTTTAACCACTTAAAGGGGCGTTCCAGCCTTTTTTTAAGTTTATTAAAAGTCAGCAGCTACAAAAAGTGTAGCTGCTGGCTTTTAATAAACAGACACTTACCTGCTCCACGGTTCCAGCGACGCGACGGCCGGGGCTCCGCTCCTCGCCCCCTCCTAGTGTGGGCACCCGGCAGTAACAGCTTTCGGCTTCACGGCCGGGCACCCACTGCGCATGCGCGAGCGGCGCGGCGCCGTCCAATTGGACAGGTGCTCGCCTACATGGAGGGGCTGCAATGAAGTGATTAAGCTATTCGCCTTACCAGTCCCTCGGCGGAAGGAGGAAGTGGGACAGGAAGTCCCACTCCTCCTGAAGCCCCCACTCCCCCCCAAAAAAATTACATGCCAAATGTGGCATGTAAGGGGGCAAGGAGTGGATTAAGCGGAAGTTCCATTTTTAGGTGGAACTCCGCTTTAAGGACCTTGCCTGTTTTTCAGATTTGGCGTTTACAAGATTAAAACAGTTTTTTTTTGCTAGAAAATTACTTAAAACCCCCAAACATTATGGCCCAGATTCACAAAGGACTTACGACGGCGTATCTCCATGTACGCCGTCGTAAGTCCGAATGTGTGCCGTCGTATCTTTGCGACTGATTCATAGAATCATATACGCCTCACTGTTGCCAAGATACGAGCGGCGTAGGAGAATACGCCGTCGTATCTTGGGGTGCATATTTACGCTGGCCGCTAGGGGCGCTTCCGTATATTTCCGTGTTGAATATGCAAATGAGCTAGATACGCCGATTCACGAACGTACTTGCGCCCGGCGTATTAAAATACGCTGTTTACGCAAGGCGTACAACCGGCGTAACTTTACCCCTCATAAAGCAGGGGTAAGTCATGTTAAGATATGGACGTCGGAAACGTCGGAACAGCGTTGTATTTTACATCGTTGCGTAAGTCATACGTGAATGGGGATGGGCGTAGGTTACATTCATGTCGACTAAGCATTGAGCCGGCGTAATTTACGGAGAGAATTTGACGTGATACTGAGCATGCGCGCGCATGCGCCGTTCGTTAGGCGCGTCATTTACGTGGGGTCACGATTCATTTCCATACAACACGCCCCCTACCAGCCTACTTTGAATTACGCGGGCTTACGCCGGCCCATTTACGCTACGCCGCCGCAACTTACAGAGCAAGTGCTTTGTGAATACTGCACTTGCCTGTCTAAGTTGCGGCGGCGTAGCGTAAATAGGATACGCTACGCCCAACTAAAGATACGCCATTGTATCTGAATCTGGCCCTAAATATTTTTTTTTTTAACACCCTAGAGAATAAAATGGCGGTCATTGCAATACTTTTTGTCACACCGTATTTGCGCAGCTCATTTTTTTTGGGAAAAAAATTCACTTTTTTGAATAAAAAAATAAGACAACAGTAAAGTTAGCCCAATTTTTTTATATATTGCTGAGTAAAATGATACTCTACAAGTCATCCAGAATACGGCGGCACGACTTGTAACAGGAAAAAAACTAGGTCCCTTCAGTGGCTGCCCGTAAAAGATCGAATCACGTTTAAGGCCCTCTGCCTGACGCACAAATGTGTACAAAACAGTGCACCCCAATATCTATGCGAAAAATTTAAATGTCATAACCCAAACCGCGTCATCTACCAAACAAAATCTACTCCAAATACCCAAGGCCTGATACAA
The DNA here is from genome assembly GCF_905171775.1 of Rana temporaria. Lineage (NCBI taxonomy): Eukaryota > Metazoa > Chordata > Amphibia > Anura > Ranidae > Rana > Rana temporaria. Next base: position 47,249,684 of record NC_053493.1, read on the forward strand.
GTCCAAAGGAGAACGACGATTTGCAGTCCAAGGACCTGGACTATGGAACGCTTTACCAACCAGCATCTGAATGGAAGGGAATCTTCAGGCCTTCAGAAAAAAACTCAAAACCCATCTATTCTGAAGGCAAAGAAAAAATAGTAGGAAATGGATACCAAGCGCCTTGAGGCGATTCAGTTCGCATATGTAGCGCTATACAAGTTTCTCACTCACTCACTCACTCAACATGTCACGCTTCAAAATTGCGCCTGCTCGTGGAATGGCGTCAAACTTTTACCCCTAAAAATCTCCATAGGAGACGTTTAAAAAATTCTATAGGTTGCATCTTTTGAGCTACAGAGGAGGTCTAGGGCTAGAATCATTGCTCTCGCTCTAACGATCGTGGCGATACCTCACTTGTGTGGTTTGAACACCGTTCTCATATGCTTCTGCGCGCAAACTTGTCGGGACGGGGCGCTTTAAAAAAAAAATTTTTTTGTTTTCTTATTTATTTTATAAATTTTTACACAAAAAATAAAATAAAACAAATGGATCACTTTTATTCCTATTACAAGGAATGTAAACATCCCTTGTAATAGAAAAAAGCACGACAGGTCCTCTTAAATATGAGATCTGGGGTCAAAAAGTCCTCAGATCTCATATTTAGACTAAAATGCAAAAAGAAAAAAAATATATATTGTCATTTGAAAAAATGACAACAAGAAAATATTGCTTTAAGAAGCATAGGTGGAAATGACGTTTTGACGTCGCTTCCGCCCTGCTATGCTATGGGGACAGGTGGGGGCCATCTTGCCTTCACTCGTATCCCACCCGAGCAGGAGGAAGCACCCGATCGCCTCCGCCGCTGCCGACGGCTCCGGTAAGCGGCGGAGGGCGCGGGAGAGCGGCGGGAGGGGGGCCCTCTCCCGCCGCCGATAACGGTGATCTCGCAGCGAATCCGCCACGGAGACCACCGTTATCGTTTAAAGGACTGCTCACTGAAAAGATGGATATCTCGGTTGTGGCAGCAGCTGCTGCCGTTACCGAGATATCCAGCATGTCTAAAAATGGTATTCCATTATTGGATTCTTCTGTAAATCTTAATTGTTTTGTATTGCTGTACCTTTTCCTTTGCTCTTTAATGTCAATTAAAAAAGTTTAGATTAAAAAAAATAAAAAATAAAAATAAAAAACAGGTCAGAATGCGCTAGGCAAGCGTTAGAGAAAGACACAACACTAATAACTAAAAGATTACAATACTGTAATAACAGTAACTACCTCAACAGCAGCTATTTTCAACCAGGGTTTCCTGCAGAGGTTGCCTTGACATATGCTTTAAGTCTACCCTTTTGCAGAAATGGTATAATTTTTATTTGAAGCTATAAGTCCCTTTAAAGTGAAGCATACCACTAAACAGAGCCCCTTCAGATCGCTGTATGCAGCTAAATGTCAAGACCAGTATTGTAATAAAAATGAATATTAACCGCTTAAGGACCACCGACTGTATATTTACGTCGGCAAGGCGGCACGGCTGGGCAAAGGCACGTACAGGTACGTCGCCTTTAAGAACCCAGCCATGGGTCGCCTGCGCGCGGCCGCCGGTGTGCTCGCGACCCGCTCCGAAGCTCCGTGACAGAGCTGAAGAACGGAGAGAGGTAAGTGTAAACAAATCTTTCCCCATTCTTCCTAGTGGCATGTCAGTGATCGTCTGTTCCCTGTCAGCGGAACGGACAATCAGTGATGTGTCAAGTCAAGCCACGCCCCTCTGCAGTAAGAAACACTTCCTAGGGAACACTTAACCCCTACAGCACCACCTAGAGGTTAACCCCTTCACTGCCAGTGACATTTTCACAGTAACCAGTGCATTTTTATAGCACTGATCGCTGTGAAAATTACAATGGTCCCAAAATGGTGTCAAAAGTGTCCGATGTGTCCGCCATAATGTCACAGTCACGATAAAAATTGCTGATCGCCGCATAACTAGTAAAAAAAAAAAATATTATTAAAAATGCCATAAAACAGTCCCCTATTTGTAGAAGCTATAACTTTTGCGCAAACCAATCAATAAACGCCTATTGCGATTTTTTTTTACCAAAAATATGTGGAAGAATACGTATCGGACTACACTGCAGAAAAAAAATGTTTTTTTTTCTATATCTTTTGGGGATATTTATTATAGCAAAAAGTAAAAAATATTGCACTTTTTGCAAAATTGTCGCTCTATTTGGTTTATAGCGCAAAAAATAAAAACCGCAGAGGTGATCAAATACGACCAACAGAAAGCTCTATTTGTGGGGAAAAAAGGACATCAATTTTGTTTGGGAGCCGCGCAATTGTCAGTTAAAGCGACGCAGTGCCGAATCGCAAAAAGTGGCCTGGTCTTTTAGCAACAAAATGGTCCGAGGCTGAAGTGGTTAAGCACGACGATCTAAAGTTCTTTGGTATTTGTACCATTTTAGATCTTAACAAAATTATAACATTTTATCATTTTTATTGGATTACATTTATTATCAATAAAGAAAATGTAAAAGAATAATCTTGTACTGGTTCCCCTGGTTTTCCTATATGTAAATAACATCCATATAGCAAGTAAACAGCTCATAATGGCTGGAGAGATCATAGCTGACTGTAACTGCAAGCCATTAGTCTGTATGTACATTGGCTGTTGCGTGTGGAAAAGCATGATTCAGCTTCATTGCTCTGTATCCATCCGTGACATAAGATGCTACGCCAAGCCTAAGAATTAGTCAGGAGGAAAATTAAAGATGCCTAAATGACATGAATAAGCAGGAATGTCAATTTTTTGGAGGTGCTGAGCTGATGCTGGCAGTTAAGTGAGGGAGTCCCCTACCCTGAATCCTGTGTTATAATAAAAGCGTGTCAGGGGGCTTGTGATTGGCTGACAGTTATGCGCCAAAGCACACAAGCTCCTACCCCACTTCTTCTCAGATAGGAGAGGGACCCACCAGCTGGTAATTCTTTGCCTTTACCATGTTGTGCCCAACTCCTTGCCAGAGGCCTTCCCCAGCTGTTAGTCTTTATTAGCCAGCTATTAGCCTTTATATTCAGAATATAGAAATGTTCACAGAAATGTTATAGTTTCCACACTTTACTGATGTTCATCAAGATGTCAGTGACAAATCACATTGCACAGATACAGTTAGGTCCATATATATTTGGATACAGGCACAATTTTTGTTTTTGTTCAGGTATTTATCAAAACATATTTAAGGTATGGTTATATAATGTATATGGGCTGAAAGTGCACACTCTCCGGTTTAATTTAAGGGTATGTACATCCAAATAGGGGTGCAACGGATCGTCACCGATCCGTGATCCGAACGGGCCACCCCGTTCGGATCGGCACACCCCGCGATCCGCGGAGCGCTCCGGAGCCTAGGCCTAGGAAAGTCCCCGGCTTCGGCCTAGCTCTGGAGCGGCGGCCATCTTGCTCCACCCAGTCTGCTTGCCAGAGCCCAGCGTGACACGCCTCCCCGGGGAGGCGTGTCACGCTGTGCACTGGGCTCTGGCAAGCCGACATGGAGAGGGAATATTAGCAGAGAAGCACTGGTGTGAGAGGAGGGGGGGGGGGAAAAAAGAGCACATTTCAGGGGTGGATTAAAGAGGAAGCAGGTGAGGCTGTTTGGGACTTGTTAAAAGTACAATCTTGATGTTTTTACAGAAATATATATATATATATATATATATATATATATTTCTGTAAAAACATCATGATTGTACTTTTAACAAGTCCCAAACAGCCTCACCTGTTTCCTCTTTAATCCACCCCTGAAATGTATGTGTGTATATATATAAAAAAAAAATTTTTGGACCAATGAAAACACCCTTTTTTTTTTTGCGCTGATCTGAAAATGATCCGATCCGTGACTCCTGATCCGAGGATCGATCCGATCCGTGAGTTTTTTGATCCGTTGCACCCCTACATCCAAATCAAAGGAAGGGTTTAGAAATTACAGCTCTTAAGAATAGCCATCCCCCTCTTTTTTCAAGGGACCAAAAGTATTGGATTATTGAATCAAAAGCTGTTTTATGGCCAGGTGTTTCCGTTGTCAAAAACTGGTACATGTTGCAGCAAACTGTCCATTGACAGATGAACCCAAGCAGTGTGATGTATCCCTTAGAAGACAGAATAAGGCTAGGACTCAGGAATTGGAACAGGGATCTCCCCCAGAGGTCAAATGTCAGACGGTGGGTTCCCAGAGGTCAAAGGTCATGAGGCGTGGCTGACCTACCCCCCACCAAAGTGTACCGCCTACCCCAACTAGGTCAGGGAATAAACAAGTCGGGTCAAGAGCTGTTTCTTCATCAATTAAGCAAGTAAAAGTTCTGGAGTTGATTCTAAGTGTGGTATTTGCATTTGGAATCTATTGCTGTGAACCTACATCATTCGTTCAAAAGAGCTGTCCATGCAAGTGAAACCGGCCATTGTAAGGCCTCGTACACAGGCCTTACGGTGTCGGAAAAGACACATCGTTTTCCTCGACGAGTTCCTTGTTAGGCTTGTCGAGGAACTCGACAAGCTTGTTTTGCGTACACACCTAAGGCTTAAGGCTTCAACACTGAGGACAAGGGGGCACTCTTTACGTCTAGAGGAAAAGAGATTTCACCTCCAAATACGGAAAGTTTTTTTCACAGTAAGAACTGTGAAAATGTGGAACAGACTCCCTCCAGACGTGGTTCTGGCCAGCTCAGTAGATTGCTTTAAGAAAGGCCTGGATACTTTCCCAACTGTACATAATATAACTGAGTACTAAGATTTGTAGGTAAAGTTGATCCAGGGTAAATCCGATTGCCTTTCGGGGGATCAATTTTTTCCCCTGCTGTAGCAAATTGGATCATGCTCTGCTGGGGTTTTTTGTCTTCCTCTGGATCAACTGTGGGTATGAAGTTGGATGTATGGGATTGTACTGTGTTTTTTATTTTGTTTGTTTATTTTTTTGTGGTTGAACTGGATGGACTTGTGTCTTTTTTCAACCTGACTAACCATGTAACTATGTAACACTGTCAAGACAAAATCTCCTCGTTCTCAAACGCGGTGACGTACCACACATACAATGGCAGGGGAAGTTCGATTCCACTGGCACAACCCTTGGGACTGCTTTTGCTAATCTCATGTTACTGCGTGTTAAGTAAAAGTTTGGTCAGAGACGATTTGCACTTTTCAGTCTGTTACAGCGTGAAAAATGTGTTATCTCCATTACAAATGCTACTTTTACTCCCGTCTCATACTTTATTCTGAGCATGCAAGGGTTTCTTAGCATACACACGCTCAAGTTTCTCGTCGAAAACCAGCCCGACGAGGAACACGACGAGAAAATTGAGACTCCCGTTGAGGAAAAAGAGAACTTGTTCTCTTTTTTCCTCGTCGAGTTCCTCGACGGTTTCCTCGAAGAAAAACTTACACACGACCGTTTTCCCCCGGCGAAAAAGCTTTCCCACCAGGTTTCTTGATGGATTCTGTCGAGTTTCTCGGTCATGTGTACGAGGCTTAAGGCTTCAAAAATAAAACAAATCCATCGGAGAGATAGCAGCAAAACAAGGAGTGGCCAAATCAACAGGTTGGTACATTCTGAGGAAAGAAGAACGCACTAGTGAGCTCAGCAATATTAAAAGACCTGGATGTCCACAGAAGACAACAGTGGTGGATGATCGCATGATCCTCTCTATTGTATTAGAAAAACCCATTCACAACACCCAGACAAGTGAAGAACACTCTCCAGGAGGTGAGCGTATCATTGTCAAAGTCTACAATCAAGAAAAGACTTCACAAGAGCAAATAGAAGGTTCACCACAAAGTGCAAACCATTCATAAGCCTGAAGAATAGAAAAAAACAGATAAGACTTTGCCAAAAAAAAAAAAAACAGACCATCTCTGGAAAAGCATTTTTTGAATGGATGAAACTAAGATTAATATGTAGCCGAATGACGGGAACAAAAATGTGTGGAGAAGGCTTGGAACAGCTCATGATCCAAAGCACACAACGTCATCTGTGGTCACATGGTGGATGCAGTGTGATGGCATGGGCATGCATGGCTTCCAGTGGCACTGGGTCATTGGTATTTATTGATTACTGTATTTATCGGGGTATTGCGCGCTCCGGTGTATAGCGCGCACCCCTAAAGTGGACCCGCATTCCTGTAAAAATTTTTTTTTTAGTACTTACAGTTTTGGTGTCTTGCGCGGCGTCCATCGGCGGCCTCGTCGGGTCTGGCGTCCGTCTGCGGCTGGTGTCCTCCTCGTCGAGTCCGGCGTCCTTCTGCGGTGTCCTCCCCGTTCGATCCCCGCTTCTCGCACTGAGTTTGAACTACTGCGCCGGCATTTACAGAGCGCAGTACACTCGTGTATAGTCGGGCAGGCTCGGCTTCTCTCGCGGTCACGTCCTGTGCGTCCTGTACGTCCAGGACGTGACTGCGAGAGGAGCCGAGCCTGCCCGACTATACACGAGTGTTCTGTGCTCGGTATATGCCGGCGCAATAGTTCAAACTCGGCGCGGGTAGCAGGGTATCGGTGTATATCGCGTACCCACGATTTTGCCCTGAATTTCAGGGCAAAAAAGTGCGCGGTATACGCCGATAAATACGGTATGTGACAGAAGACAGAAGCAGCCGGATGAATTCTGCAGTGTCAGCCAAGATTCAGCCAAATGCAGCAAAGGTGATTGGACGGCGCATCCCAGTACAGATGGACAATGATCCAAAACACACTGCAAAAGCAACCCAGGAGCTTTTGAAGGAAAATAAGAGGAATTATCTGCAATGGCCGAATCAATCACCTGATCTCAATCCAATTGAGCATGCATTTCACTTGTTGAAGGTAAAACTAAAGGCAGAAAGACACACAAATAAAGAACAACTAAAGACAGCTGTAGTTAGACCCTGGCAAAGCATCAGAAAGAAGAAAACCCAGTCTTTGGTAATGTCCATGGGTTACAGATTTACGCAGTCATTACAAGTAAAGGAGTCTCAACAAAATACAAAAAAATTTACATTTTATTTATGATTATATTTATTTGTCCAATTCCATTTGAGCCCCTGAAAATGATTGCAGTTGCTAAAACTTGTACTTGATATTTATGTTCAACCCCTTGAATTAAAGCTCTAAGTCTGGTGGCCTACAGACACAGAAGTATGAAAATTGTGCCTGTGTCCAAATATACCTAACTGTATACTGTCTGCAGTCACTTGGCATTCTTTGCCAATCACATATAGTGGAGGTACCATAGCAATCAGTAGGCAATGTGTGGAAGCACGCATTTTCTTTGTCAGCTGAAATGGGTGCATATAATTTTAATACAATTAGAATAGAATAGAATAATAATGTTGCAGTTTACCTTTCAAGAATAATTATATGACCAAGGGAGCTAAAAAAAAAAAGGCTTAAAGCGGATCTCCACCCTAATTACATCATTTGCTTAATAACATTGGCGCTATCTGTTATGCTAAAAACGGTTATTTTTTTTAGCTAAATGTGTACAGTACCTGTACATTACTGTACCTTCCGGTCTGCATGTATGCGGGAGTTTTCCGGGCATTGCATCACTTCCTGTTGGATGCAGTGCGCTCTGCGCAGCCGTGTTCTCAAATCTTGCGCTATTTCGAAAGCCGCTGCTCCCCGTTGCTCGTGCTCGTGTGCATGCGCGAGATCGAGCGGTGGATGCTGGGACATCAGCATCCACCAGAATAAGGGAGTGCAGGCCTGTGGGCTTATGCCCACAGTTAAAATGGAACCAAAACGGAAGGAGGAATAAAAGTTTATATTTAACACAGGATGGCAGTGGAGCGGCCGCGGGAGACAGAAAACGTGAGTTCAGCAAATTAGGGGCATTAACCGTTTAACTAGGCATTAACAAAAACATTTTTTTGGCGTGGGAGATCCGCTTTAACCACTTTAGCCCCGGAAGAATTTACCCCCTTCCTTACCAGAGCACTTTTTGCGATTCAGCACTGCGTCGATTTAACCTCCCTGGCGGTATGATTCTTTCAGAAAAAACATGCTGAAAGCGGTACCATTATTTGAAAGGAAATTTGGTGTTTTATATTGTAGGCCTGTAATTTTTAGAAATAACTCACTTAAATCTGACCAAACAAGATTCTAATAGGCATCCCGGGTATGACATTTTTTTAAAATTTCCCCACAAATCGCTATTGCACAATTCTGCAAGTGATTATAATTTATTATCGCTGTTTTTTAGCTGATCTAAAACTATTTTTGACATAAAGGGACACTTTTGGTTGCTATGGACAATCTACAGTTTGCAGGGAGAAAGAAACGTTTTTATTATATAAAATAACATGCAGGACACTGGGCAGACCACTAGGGACAAGGGGGGTGTGTTTTTTTTACATACAGTACTGTAATCTATAAGATTACAGTATACTGTATGTAATGTGTTTGTTTACTTTTTTGAATTTGGCGCCGTTCTCCGTCCCCGTGCGTCGTAACGTCGCAGGGAACGGAGATCGGCGGCACAGGAGGCCGCTGTGTGAATCGAGCGAGGTCCCGCTCGCTCACACAGCGCGGTGGCATCGCTGGATCCAGGGACAAGGTAAGTAAACAGTGCCTGAGGATCTAGCGAGGCAAGCCCGAGTCTGACTCGGGGTTACCGCTCGCAGCAGGAAAATCTAACCCCGAGTCAGAACCGGGAATACCGCCAGGCAGGTTAACTGACAATTGCGCAGTCGTGCGACGTGGCTCCCAAACAAAATTTACAAATTTTTTTCCCCACAAATAGAGCTTTCTTTAGCTTCTTTAGTGGTATTTGATCACCTCTGCGGTTTTTATTTTTTGCACTATAAACAAAAATAGAGCAACAATTTTGAAAAAAATTCTAAATTTTTTACTTTTTGCTATAATAAATATCCCCCAAAAACCTATAAAAAAAATGTTTTCCTCAGTTTAGGCTGATATGTATTCTTCTACATATTTTTGGTAAAAAATCGCAGTAAGCGTATATTGTTTGGTTTGCGCAAAAGTTATAGCGTCTACAAAATAGGGGATAGTTTTATTGCATTTTTATTTATTTTTCTTTTTTTACTAGTAATGGCGGCGATCTGCGATTTTTATTGTGACCGTGACATTGCGACGAACATATCGGACATTTTTGGGACCATTCACATTTATACAGCGATTAGTGCTATAAAACTGCACTGATTACTGTATAAATGTGACTGGCGGGGAAGGGGTTAACACTAGGGGGTGCTGAAGGGGTTAAATATGTTCCCTAATGTGTGATTCTAACTGTAGGGGGAGGGGACTTACAAGGGCAGGAGACCGATGTGTGTTCCTCTGTACTGGGAACACACATCGGTCTCCTCACCTGACTGGACCGTGGATCTGTGTATTTACACACAGATCCACAGTCCTGCCATGATTGCGGGCAATCGCTGGTGCCCGGCCGACATCGCGGGATGCCACGGGCGTGCGCGCCGCCAGCGGTGTGCGCGTGCCCCCCTGATGGCCGGGAAGCCCAGGATGTCATTTGAAGTCCACCCAGGATGGAAGATCCCATCTATGGACGTCATATGACTATGGGCGGTAGGGAAGTGGTTAATAACCCACAGTAAGCTAAAAATAATGTATAATCAAAACTAAAAGTAAATAATTCATTTAAAATAGTTTATCCTAAAAATCTTTCCCCACCAAAATAAAAAACCTTTAAAAACAGACACATATAGAAACCATTCATTGTGTAATAAGACTACAAACTATAGCCCCTTTTAAACTCCCTGGCGGTATGATTAATTCCGATTTTAGGTGCTGAAAGCATGGAAATTTGGCATTTTATATTGTAGGCCTGTAATTCTAAGGCCCCATACTCACGAGCAAACATGTCTGCTGAAACTGGCCCGCAGGCCAGTTTCAGCAGACATGTTTGGTCGTGTGTGGGCGCGAGCGGGCCGAATTCCAGCAAACATTTGCCCGCCGGGCCTTTTCCCAGCAGACAAATATTCCTGGACTTGTTTTAAAACAGTCCGCTGGAATTCTGCCCGCTCGGACATGTACGGTCGTCAGTACAGACCTACCGTACATGTCCAGGCGCCCGCCGTCCCTCGCATGCGTCGAATGACTTCGACGCATGCGTGGAAGCATTTTAAAGGCGGGCCGCCCACGTCGCCGCGTCATTGTCGCGGCGACACCGCGTCATCGACGCGGCGACACCGCGGACACGCCCCGCGTATTGTTTACGCGCGGACTTCTGTACGATGGTGTGTACAACCATCGTACAGAAGCCCTCTGGCAGACATGTATGGTGGAAACGGTCCGACGGACCGCTTTCACCATACATGTTTGGTCGTGAGTACCCGGCCTTAGAAATAACTCACTTAAATCTGTCCAAACAAGAGTCTAGTAGACATCCCGGGTATAAAAAAATGTATACACAAAATCATAAATTATAATACAATAAAGAAATATAAATAATTATAACAAATAATATTATAATAATAAAAATTATTACTTTATATTTTTTGATGACGAATTTCCCTACAAATCACTATCGTTCAATTCTGCAAGTGATTATAATTTATTATCGCTGTTTTCTAGCTGGTCTAAAACCACTTTTGACATAAAGGGACACTTTTTGGTTGCTATGGACAATCTCCAGTTTCCGGGCAGAAACAACAGTATTTATAGTATAAAAGTGCATGCAGAACACTGGGCAGACCACTAGGGACACAGGGGGTGTCTATTTATCTATTTAGGCCTGTAATTCTTAGAAATAACTCACTTAAATCTGTCCAAACAAGAGTCTAGTAGACATCCCGGGTATACAACTATTTGAAACAAAACTATTTCAAAACTATTTGAAAATTATAATACAATAAAGAAATATAAATAATTGTAACAAATAATAAAATAAATTTTTTGATGACGAATTTCCCTACAAATCACTACCCCCTGTGTCCCTAGTGGTCTGCCCAGTGTTCTGCATGCACTTTTATATAATAAAAACTGTTCTTTCTGCCTGGAAACTGGAGATTGTCCATAGCAACCAAAAAGTGTCCCTTTATGTCAAAAGTGGTTTTAGACCAGCTAGAAAACAGCGATAATAAATTAGAATCACTTGCAGAAATGAACTATAGTGATTTGTAGGGAAATTCGTCATCAAAATTTTTTAAGTAATAATTTTTATTATTATAATATTATTTGTTATAATTATTTATATTTCTTTATTGTATTATAATTTATGATTTTGTGTTTCAAATTTTTTTATACCAGGGATGTCTACTAGACTCTTGTTTGGACAGATTTAAGTGAGTTATTTTTAAGAATACAGGCCTACAATATAAAACAAATACTGTAATCTAAAAGATTACAGTATACTGTATGTAATGTGTTTATTTACTTTTTTAAATTTGGCGCCGATCTCCGCCCCGTGTGTCGTAACGTCGCAGGGAACGGAGCTCGGCGGCACTCGGCACTGTGAATCGAGCGAGGAGGACACCGCTCACACAGCGGGGAGGCATCGCAGGATCCAGGGACAAGGTTAGTAACTTGCGAGGCGGTCCCGAGTCTGGCTCGGGGTTACCGATTTTGGTCCTGAAATTCCACCCCGAGCCAGACTCGGGAATACCGCCAGGGGGGTTAAGCATATTGAATTTTACAGAATGCATTGGTCAGAAGTATACACTAGTGTGCCTTGAATTGCTGGTTAGCAAAAGCTCCTGTGCAAGCAAAAAATGCTGCTTTTTTATCCTTGCATGTGAATGTTCACATATGCGCTAACTCAAGCCCTGTACACACGGGCCAGAATCTTGTCAGGAAAAAACAGTGATTTTCCTGACAAGATTCTTGGCAAAAATCTCTTGCCGCCCGAGTGTACAGATACTCCATTCAAAAGAAACGTCGTTCTTTTGAATGGCAAGAACGCGGTGACGTCACCGTGTACAACGAGCATGCGCTCGTCACATTCGATGCCGTCGCCGCCATCTTGCTGCACCCTACCTATGCCTTGGAAGCTACCGCGCATGCGTTTAAGTCATTTTGAGAATGCACGGGTTTCCACGGCGACAGGTAAGTATACACACGCTCGGGTTTCGCGGCAGGAACACACTGCCGAGAATCACAACGAGAAAATAGAGAGCAGGTTCTCTATTTTTCTCGTCGAGATTTTAGGCAGTTTTCTTGATGAGAAACCTGAAAACCTGCTGGTTCTTGCCGAGTACACCGAGAATGTGTACAAGGCTTAAGGGAAAATTCTCTTGCAAAGTATACAGGCCATTTGCTTTTTGGAAATAAACCCAACTGGTCTGGTGACAACTTTAAAAACTTGGATTTTTGATCACTTTCTGTGTGGCAATGGTCACTGAGGGGGTAAATCAATACAAAAAAACAACAACAAAATATAGAGTTATAGGGCCAAATCCTCAAAAGAGATACGCAGGCGGAACTGCTGTTCAGCCTGCGTATCCCTGTGCCTATCTTTGGAACTGATCCACAGAAGGATTTTTCCAAAGATAGGCATAAGATCTGACATCTGTAAGACACTGAGGCCTCGTACACACGACAGAGTTTCTCGGCAGAATTCAGCGAGAAACTCGGTCGTGTGTACACTTTCGGGCCGATGGAGCCGCCGAGGAACTCGTCGAGAAAATAGAGAACATGTTCTCTATTTTCTCGTTGTTCTATGGGAGAACTCGGCCCGCCGAGCTCCTCGGCGGCTTCAGGGCTGAACTCGCCGAGGAGCTTGACGTGTTTGGCACGTCGAGTTCCTCGGCCGTGTGTACGAGGCCTTACACTGTCAGATCTTAAGATGCAGTACCGCATCCGCCGCTGGGGGCATTTCGAGTCGAAATGCCGCTTTGCGTATGCAAATGAGTACTTAGGCAGATCCACAAAGCTTTTTAGCTTTGTGTTTTCTGCGTAAGTTACGTTTTGCATGCGTAAAATTAGGGATGCTTTTACAAGGTGTAAACTGTTTACACCTTGTAAAAACATACCTTTTTTTCGATCGCCGCTATTTTTTTTAAATTTCAAATTTTATTTTTCGCCGCGTAACTTTTTTTTTTCCCGACGCAACTTTATTGTCCCGTCGCAATCCACAAAGCCCGACGTAACGTAATTTCGCGCGCTGCCCGTCGGGAAAAAATGACATCACACGCATGCGCAGAACGTCCGGCGCGGGAGTGCGCCTCATTTAAATTGTCATCGCCCCCTGGATGAGAAGACCGCCTTGCGACGGAGGCACTTAAGTTACACAGCCGAAAATTTCTAGGTAAGTGCTTTGTGGATCGGGCACTTAGGTAGAAATTTTCCGCCAGTGTAACTTAACTGCTAAAAGTTAAGTCAGGCAGGTTTTTTGTGGATTTGCCCCATAGTTCTTTCCTATTCTATTCAAAAGTTAAAACAAGTTTTGGCTAGACATACACTTGAAGACCCTTTTCATGCATACACCCACGTTTCCAAGAAGTAGGAAAGCAGTAAAGTCTGCAGCCTGTATTATACTGGGATCTATAACAGAACTGGAGTATTGTGTGTTTGTTACAGCTTGAAAATAGATATTGCCGCAGAGCTCGGCTTCAGAATCTGGTACACTGCTCTTTACATGACCCTCATAAAGTGTAATCGTGAGGTCCCAAAATAGTATTAGGCGTCACTGACATTCCTCGGGTGGAAGTCAACGAGAAATCAATCTGTAGAATACAAACATGCTGGTAGACTAAGGACAACATTTTTTTCATCATTTGTCTTTGTTGGATGCCCTGTGCTAGTGTCTTAAAAGAAAGTTGATCATGGAAAGTTACAGGTGCTGCCTTCCCCACATGAAGGTGATTTTTGCAGAGGTTCGCTCCCCCCCTCCTTCCTCGCGCAGGCTCTTGGGGCATGTCCCAGGTCCCAGGATACTGCAGGACTAATTAACCGGGCACGGCGTGGCTTTCGCATGCATAGTGGGCATCTGGCTGTGAAGCCACAAAGAGTCACAGTCAGCTTCCCACAGTTACGATGCCGGTGTTCTGTCGAGAATTGCCCCCCCCATCGAATAGTGCCTGGGACGAATGGCGCATGCGTCGTACGTCATAGCACAAACGCTGATTTTACGATCAGCTGGGCTGACGTAACCATGGCGCATGCGCTGATCGTAAGAGGTATCTCTCGATGGGAGATACCATTTCACAGGCACACAATAGGGAACACAGTTAACCCCTTGATTGCTCCTAGTGTTAACCCCTTCCCTGCCAGTGACATTTACATAGTAATCAGTGCAGTTTTATAGCACTGATCACTCTGTAAATGTCAGTGGTCCCAAAAATGTGTCAAAAGTGTCCGACCTGTCTGCCGCAAAATACCACAGAAAATCGCAGATCACCGCCATTACTAGTAAAAAAAAAAAACGCCATATAAATGCCATAAATCTTTCCCATAATTTGTAGACGCTAGAACTTTTGCGCAAACCAATCAATATACACTTATTGTGATTTTTTTTGTCAAAAATATGTAGAAGAATACATACCAGCCTAAACTGAGGAAAAAATTATTATTATTTTTTTTTTAAATTGGGATATTTACTATAGAAAAAAAGTAAAAGATATTGGGGGTTATTTACGAAAGACAAATCCACTTTGCACTACAAGTGCAAACTACAAGGGCAAAGTGGACTTGAGATTGTAAATCTGGGGGGAAGATCTGAAATGAGGGGAAGCTCTGCTGATTTTATTATCCAATCATGTGCAAGCTAAAATGCTGTTTTTTTTTGTTGCAGGTCCCCCTCGGATCTATAGTGATTGCACTTCCAAGTGCACTTTCAGTGCAATTTCAAGTGCACTTTACACTTGTAGTTTGCACTTATAGTGCAAAGTGGATTTGCCTTTAGTAAATAACGCCCATTGCGTTGTATTCAAAATTGTCGCTCTATTTTTTTGTTTATAGCGCAAAAAGTAAGAACCGCAGAGGTGACCAAATACCACCAAAAGAAAGCTCTATTTGTGGGAAAAAAAGGATGTCAAATATGTTTGGGTACAGCGTCGAAAGGCCGCGCAATTGTCAGTTAATGCAACGCAGTGCAGTATCACAAAAAACGGCCCGGTCATTGAGCAGCCAAATCTTCCAGGGCTAAAGTGGTTAAATTTAATAACATTTTTATTAATTGGAGGATTCAAAAAACATACAGGATCTGTTCTACTGAGTCTATATTGATAACTTATTTGAGCAATGCGAATGGAATGTTGTTGATTTTAAACAAAAAATGTGATTAGGAAAGCCGTTGCAAAGTGACAACAACAGGATTTACTTCCCAAAGTAACATATGGAGACACATTTGGCATTGGGTTGATTATCTGTGGTTTAAATGTTGATTTTGGTACACATTATTATGTGTGCATTTTGATCACGTGTTCTGCAGTGTAATTTACATATATATTTCATTGTATTACACTTATTTCATGCAGTATATTTTTAATATGTCTATAACTTACATTTATACCTTATCGCGCTGCACTTATTTTATGTTATAGCAGCTCAGTGGCCCGGATTCAGAAAGCCCGGCGTAACTTTGTGCGGGCATAGCGTATCTCAGATACGCTACGCCGCCGTAACTTAGTGAGGCAGGTTCTGTATTCAGAAAGAACCTGCGCCCTAAGTTACGGCGGCGTAGCTTATGTGGTCTGGCGTAAGCCAGCGTAATACAAATTATCCAGGCAGTGGGCGTGTTGTATGTTAATGAATGGTGACCCCGCGTAAATGACGTTTTTTACTAACGTCGCCTGCGCCGTCCGTGCACGTATCCCAGTGCGCATGCTCCAAATTACGCTGCAAAGCCTCATTGGTTTAGACGTGAACGAAACTTACGCCCAGCCCCATTCACAGACGACTTACGCAAATGACGTAAATAACGCAAAATTCTACGCTGGCCCGACGTCCATACCTAACATTGGCTACGCCTCATATAGCAGGGGTAACTTTACGCCGAAAAAAGCCTTACGTAAACGACGTAAAAAAATGCGACGGGAGCACGTACGTTTCTGAATCGGCGTATGTACCTAATTTACATATTCTATGCTAAATCTACGGAAGCGCCACCTAGCGGCCAGCGTAAATATGCAACTAAGATACGACGGCGTAAGAGACTTAGCCAAATTTCAACGTATCTTGCTTTCTGAATACAGAAAGAAGAAACGCCGGCGCATCATAGAATTTACGCGGCGTATCAATAGATACGCCAACGGAAATTCTTTCTGAATCCAGGCCAGTATTGCCATTACTAAATTCCACTCCAAATCTGGTGAGACTAGCAGTCATTGGCAGCAGTGCCTTAAATAATCTCACATTACAAATATAAAGCTACAAGCTAAAAAGAAATGTAAAACAAAAGTTAAATCGTTCAGGGTTGCTGCTTAGGCACAATTAGGCACAAATTATAATAAAAAAATTACTTTTTGAGTTCAGATCCACTTTAAAGTCCTTTTTCCAAGAAATGGTCATTGTTTTCTGTAGTTGAATTGGGGTTATGTTATGCGGCCAGTTAAATTGCACACAGTGCTCATAAGAGTTTTTCCCTCTAAGTAGCACACATGAGGAGGAAAGCTTGAATTGTGCAATATATGAAATATTTCCAGGTTCAACGTGAGTGTTCTCACATCGGGCCTTAATTATGCTTGTGTGGTTTCCAATGGTGCAAAGCATCCCTCCAACACATGGAAACCACAGTACACAGAGGAAACTCACGTTTTCAATAGCTGTAGCACAAGAATAGTTTGGTGTCATTTTTTCATGGCTTCCCAGGGTGGAATGGAATATACAGTATGTGTAAAGCATACAATAATAAAAAAAAATGTATTCACTTACAATATTTTTAAATTTGCAGCTTTCATTAAAATAATAAAGATCTTGGGCCAAATCCTCAAAAGAGATACGACGGAGTAACTGCTGTTACTCCGTCGTATCCCTTGTCCTAACTATGGAACTGATCCACAGAATCAGTTTCCCATAGTTAGGACGAAGATCCGACATGTGTAATTGAATTACACTGTCGGATCTTAGGATGCAGTACCGCATCCGCCGCTGGGGGCATTTCGCGTCGAAATGCCGCCTCAGGTATGCAAATTAGGACTTACGGAGATCCACGAAGCTTTTCAGCTTCGTTTTTTCTCCGTAAGTTTTATTTTGCTAACGCAAAATTAGGGCTGCTTTTACAAGGTGTAAACTGTTTACACCTTGTAAAAACAGACCTTTCTTGCTCGCGACGTGATTTTTTTTAAATTTACATTTTTTTTTTGGCGCCGTATCTTTTTTTTTACCCGACGCAACTTTATTGTCCCATCGCAATCCACAAAGCCCGGCGTAACGTAATTTCGCGCTATGCACGTCGGGAAAATGACGTCACGAGCATGCGCAGTACGGCCGGCGCGGGAGCGCGCCTCATTTAAATTGTAATCGCCCCCTGGAGAAGAGGAACGCCTTGCGCCGGCCCGATTTAAGTTACACCGCTCAAAATTTCTAGGTAAGTGCTTTGTGGATCGGGCATTTAGTTAGAGATTTTGCGGCGGTGTAACTTAAATGGAAAAAGTTACGTTGCGCCAGTTTTTTGAGGATTAGGCCCTATATTTCTCCCCGATTTATAAAATTTTGAACGGCCTAAAAATACTGGGGCCACCACTGTATATTAAAAAATGTGAAGTGGAGTTGGGAACAGGTGAAACTGAGATAGATGTTGGGAAAATACTAAAGCTGACACATACCACATCAACCAACTGTAGTTTGATAGAAATGAATTACAAATGCCTTGCACGCTGGTATATAACCTCGGATATAGCACACCACTATCAAAGAGAAACCTCTAAATTTTGTTGGAGGGGCTGTTCAGAACTGGGAACTATGTCGCACTTGATTGATTGATTGATTTTAATATTTCTTTACAGCGCCACATACACCCAGAAGGGTGTGTCTAAGCGCTGGAAGGAGGTCCACTGGTCTTTCTGGACCAAAAAGCAATCCAAGAAAGAGAGAGAAAGAGAATAAAGAGACTTTATAGACAAACTGATAGCTTGTGTACATTAATAAAAGAAAAGCCATGTAAAATATCAACAATAAAAGACAAACGATAGCAAAGGGGGTTTAGGGTGAGGAGGACATGGACAGAGGGGAGGAAGGGCCAGGTCAGTTTGATTAGGCGTGGTCAAAATCAACTTGCCTCAAAGAGGAAAGTTTTCAGGGCCTTTCTGAAGGTGATAAGAATGGTAGACTTCCTCAAAGGCAACGGAAGAAGGTTCCAAAGCGAGGCGGCTCTGGCTCTGAAAGATCGGCCACCGAATGAAATCAACCTTACCGAAGGGATGGCAGCAAAGTCCTGATCGGCCGATCTCAGTGCCCTGGGGGGATGATAATGTATGGCCATGTTATTACTATCACTTATGGTGGTCATGCTCAAAAATCCGTGGGTATGCCTGTTCCATGGGGCCAAAATGCCTATCAAACAGTACATGAGAACCTTACTTCCCCACTTTCTAAACACAGCGAATAGTTTGATCCCTAGACAGTGGAAGGATCCCGAGAGCCCTACAGTTAGGAATTGGCTATGTAAAATAAATAATATTTATTATACGGAACACCTAAGGTTTAATGGGGAGGTAGGAGTAGGGGGGTTCAAATTGAAATGGCAAGACTGGCTAAAATATAAGCAGACACAGAGATTTGCAGAAAGGATGGTATAGAGCAGGAAGGATGATAGGTAAAGGGCGAAAGGACATGGGATGGTAGGTTGGAGAGAAGAGGGTGGGTAGGGGTAGGTTTAGGGATGGGTTTTCTTAAAACCGGAAAATTAGGTATTTTTGTATAAATTGGGCCGGTATAGGCCATTTGACTGCGATTGAAATATTGAATGGGAAAAAATAAAAATAACGATTATATTGATTATATTACTGCAACTCTTCCTTAATGACCTACCCTTATGCAGCGTACACATGATCAGACATTTGCCCGGCCGAATCTCATCGGAATTCCATCGGAGAAAAATAGAACATGTTCTATATATAAACTCCGATGGAATTAATGTCTAAGCGCTGGAAGGAGGTCCACTGGTCTTTCTGGACCAAAAAGCAATCCAAGAAAGAGATAGAAAGAGAATAAAGAGACTTTATAGACAAACTGATAGCTTGTGTACATTAATAAAAGAAAAGCCATGTAAAATATTGGAATAATTGGAATTTCCGATGAAAAAACTCTGTTGGGCTACACACGATCGAAATATCAAATGAAAAAGTCAGTCTGACTTTTTCCATCGGAAATTCCGATTGTGGGTATGCGGCATTAGTCTAGTATGAATTCTGCTGCTATACTAATATACCTCACTAACCAATCCATGACTGCAGCTCCTCTCTGCCAATCCCTTCACTGGCTTCTCCTACCCCATTGTGTAAAATTCTAAATGCTAACCACAACATACAAGGCCATTCACAACATCGCTTCCAGCTACATCACCAACCTCATCTGCAGATATCGCCCAAATTTTCCCCTACGCTCCTCCCAGGACCTCCTGCTCTCTAGCTCCCTTGTTACCTCTAGCCCATGCTCATCTTCACAACTTCTCCAGAGCCTCTCCCATCCTCTGGAACTCCCTGCCCCGGTATGACTGATCAGCCCCTACCCTGTGCACTTTTAGGAGATCCCTGAAAACTAATTTATTCAGGGAAGCCTATCCCACACCCACCTAACAACTGTCCCCGAGCCACCCCCATCAAATCATTCTCTGCAGCTATTATCTTTTGTACTACCATCTCCTCCATTTAGAATGTAAGCTCTACGAGTCGGGCCCTCCTGTACCCTCTGTATTGAACTGTGCTGTAATTGTGCTGTCCCCCCTATATATTGTAAAGCGCTGCATAAACTGTTGGTGCTATATAAATCGTGAATAATAATAATTATATTATGCCATGAATATCCTTGTTTAGCCACTTCCTGTTATAATGGGACTGCGCTCTATTATTATATTCCAGTTGTGCTCCTGTGTTGTCACCCTGAATAATAAACATAGGTTGCCAGCACACCATAAATCCGTAATTAATGGACCAGATGTCTATTAAAGAGATCACATCATAAACAATGTTTGAATGGGAGCTCTTCCATTGATGGATTTCTGACAAATCCTTGAGACTTGAGGCTCGGGGCAGGTGACTCCAGTATTTGGCATAAAGCCAAGTAAAGCTTGTCATGACTGCAGTGGTGAAGGCAAGGGAAGGTAAGAAATATAAAAAATACAAATTAATAAGCATGCTGTGTGAATGGGAATACATAACCAACATATAGTGGATTTTCTTTGTAATGTGGAAATACAATTTAAAAGATTACTCCATGTTTCTGGGAAAATAAAAACTAATATAGTATATACAACGTGTACAATAGCTAAACAAGCCATATTGTAATTGAATATTATTAAAAATTACCTTTCATTTTCAGCCTCATAATTTTCGATAAAATTCAATGCAATATGGAATCCTGGAAGTCTTCTGTACACAGCTGATGTATAGAACTTCCCCAGAAATATAGGGCCAGATTCACAAAAGAGATACGACGGTGTATCTCCTGATACGCCGTCGTATCTCTGAGATACGATTGTCGTATCTATGCGCCTGATTCATAGAATCAGTTCCGCATAGATAGCCCTAAGATCCGACAGGTGTAATTGACTTACACCGTCGGATCTTAGGATGCAATTCTAGGCCGGCCGCTAGGTGGCGATTCCATTGCGGTCGGCGTAGAATATGCAAATAGCCAATGTTAAGTATGGCCGTCGTTCCCACGTCGAAATTTGAAATTTCACGTTGTTTGCGTAAGTCGTCCGTGAATGGCGCTGGACGCCATTTACGTTAACGTCAAAACCAATGACGTCCTTGCGACGTCATTTAGCGAAATGCACGTCGGGAAATTTTAGGGACGGAGCATGCGCAGTACGTTCGGCGCGGGAACGCGCCTAATTTAAATGGTCCCCGCCCCATTTGAATTAGGCGGGCTTGCGCCGGGCGGATTTACGCTACGCCGCCGCAAGTTTACAGGCAAGTGCTTTGTGAATCAAGCACTTCCGCTGAAAAATAGCGGCGGTGTAACGTAAATGTAATACGTTACGCCGCCGCAGCGTAGGGCGATTCTACGTGAATCTGGCCCGTAATTTCTTGGGTGACTGGTTTGCTCATTCTCCAAGAGGTCTGCAGTAAGATTCAAGCCAGATTTTAGGCATCCTCTGCAACAAAAAAATTATTTTTGGTAAAATACTTCTAAAGAGATAATTACTTTTAAATGAATGCAGACCCTGCAGCTTTTCTCATTAGAACACTGTAAGTGCATCAGCTGATTAATAATGAAAAATCCACTCTCATTCAAATTCACTATGCATTGACAAACTTCTTTTTCTTTAGCGCAGAAGCAGGTAAGAATCGTCAACAAAGTTTGTCAAAATCATTGCAATGTTCATTGATCACCCAAATTTGAGTTATTTTTTAAAACATGTCAGTGGTAGCAGTTTTCATATTTTGATCACGACAAGTCTCCTTTAATATAAAGTACTAGTGTTAACGCTGAAACACCCAACTGCAGACTAAACTGTTTTTGATTAAGTAAGGAAGGGTTAGGAAATCTTTCTCTGGACAAGGCAGGAGGTGATGGGACATCTTTCAATGGAGACATTAAAATAAAAATACATATTTAGTTGTGGCAGGAAGTGTCAGAATGTCTGACAATGTTTTGCTTCCTTTCCCAGCAAGTCTTGTTAACTTGCTGGCACATTGTGCACTTGCAGAGCACTTGAAGTACAAGTTCTAGTTGACGCTTTTCCAATTTGTAGAAAATTTGAGTGGCAAATCTCTAGAAAGCGCAAAGTTGCAGTGGTGAGTCTACAGCAAGAGATCTGCAAGTCACATTGACCCCTGTGGTGGGATGACTATTGCACAAAATAACTGAACCAGATCATGTGGCAGACTTGCAGAATGTTTGCAAAGATAGTTGATCTGGAGTCATGCAATGCCGACTTGCTGCAATTGCTTAACAAGTCAATTTCAAACATGCAGCTCAATTGCTGGCTATCTGGGTTAGATAACCTGTAATAATAATACTGTGGTGTTTTTGTTCTGCTTTATAGGAAATGACAGTGTACTGTGCAGAATATGATAAGAACAGCGACTGGTCTACGCCACTTTCTGCCTCTGAAGTCTAAAGTCCAGTCATACATGTGGACTTTAATCTGGATGTTTTGTGGTGGATGTCAAAAAAAGTGCTAACTTTTTTATTACAGGTTGTCAGGGACGTACTGGCCATAGTGCAGTTGAGCGCATTCAAACATACGTTCAGAAAATGCACTAGGGGGTTGCTGTCTGATCTGTAGCTGTTCCCCGTGCTTCTGTTTCTGTTTCCTGTGTTTGACTCCTGTGATTGACCCGGCTTATCCTCACAACGCTTGACTCTACCTGTCCTGACCTCGGCTTGCCTCTAAGATTTAGTTTACCTCTTGCACATCTGCCTGATCTCATGTTGCCAACCTCTGCCTGTATCCTTATTCCTTACCATTCTCTGCCTGCTGTCTGTGTCTATACCTGACTGTCATTTGCTGACCTTGTCTGACCCTGCATCCAGTTATCCAGCTGTCCTGCTACGCATTGTGCCTGGTTACGCTGGTCCGTCATCCACTGTGTGCTACCAGATTTCCTGCACCTGCTACCAGCTGCACTGCGCCACCTGTCAGTGTGCAGAAGTGGGTACAGGTGCGGGCAGGGCCGGACGCTGGCACTAGGATAAGCACCTCCTGTGGAACCCCTAACTTTGGTGCCCTCCCCCCATCCTGGCACCCTTAGGCGGCCGCCTTGGCTGCCTTATGCTGGTGCCGACCCTGTCCATAGCACAGAGAGTTGCTGTGTCCAGAGGCAGTGTTTATCTGTCTCTAAACACAGCAAACTAGAATGGCCAACATATACCCGTATCTGGATCCGAACTGTCCCAGGTGTGGGGTCAAGGTGGGGACCTTCTGGCACATGGTTTGGGACTGCCCGAAGCTTCGGCCGTATTGGGCGGGGGTAGCAGAGAGGCTTAGCGACATAGGAGGGACCAGGGTGCTGTTGGATCCCATGGTGCTCCTTCTGAGTCATTTGGGTGAGGTCGAGGTAGACAGGTATACTAAGCTATGTATTACATTCTCACTGTTTTATGCTAGGAGGGAGATACTGCTATGGTGGAAGTCGGTGGGACCTCCCACCCTTTGCTCCTGGAGGAAGGCGGTGAACTCGGCTTTGCCCCTTTACAAACTCACGTATGAGAGTAGGCAGTGCCCTGCTAAGTATATTAAGGTCTGGTCGGCTTGGGTGGATGCGCGGGGGTGGGGGACTAAAGATGGACTCCCCCCCCCCGCCCCGGCATGGGGGCCGCTGCCCCCCCTCTCTCCCGGGGCGCCACCCACTTCGATTGGCTGCTGAGTTCCTTACACGTTCTGGTTGGTTATATGAGGATTTGGCGCAGGGGCGACGGTCATTTGCCAGAGTGTACTCTGAGGAGGACTCCGGTTGGGTCTGCGCCTGGTGGTTTACGGTTGGGGTGTGCTGGGGTGGGAGGGCTATGAACTTGCACCTCATTGTTTTCTTTACTTTTATTATTTCCCCTTTTTTTTTCCCCTTGGTTTTATACTTTGCAAACGCTGAAATGGCTTGATTCTGACTGTCACCGTTTCTATGCAAATCTGATTGTCGACTAATGCATATCTTGTAATGCTGTTTTGTTAATGAAAACCTCTTTCTGTTAAAAAAAACACAGCAAACTATCCGCATCCCTGTGCTCATGTGAATGTAGCATTTGCCACAACACTACCCCTTGAGAAATGTATCCGGCTAGTGGCAAGGCCTTTAATATCTTTGTATTTTTTTAAATATAAACTTTGCTGTCATGATTTTAATCAACCAAAAAAAAAAAAAAATTATTTGCACAAAATAATTTCTTAGCTGCCCATAAACACGGCTGCAGAAAAATATTTATTATCCTGAATGTAGAAGGTATGCAACACATTATTACTCTCATATCAACTTTGCCTGAAGATTCTAACAAGATTTTATGGTAGATATTTTATCTAGTTTTCTTTCTCGTTTTCTCAGCACAGCAGGTGCAATGTATCACACAAATGTATGAATAGAAATGCATGTAGCTGACAACTCAGCTCTGTAAGTCATTCTATATGTATGTTTATTTTAGTATTTTCTGGTAGAGCACACAGCTAAAGGATGGATTCCGACCCTGTGTTTTTAAGGGGTAAACCCACCCAAAAATTAATATTTCAATGTTCAAGTTGTGTGAATTACATTGCTTTCTGATACTGATATGTCTCCAGAGATCACCAACAGTCTAATCTCTCTGTCTGAATTTCCTACCTTTGCACTGTCACCAAATTAGAATATCAAACAGGAGTCTTTCAAAGCTGAAGCTGGAGCTGAGAACACAATCAAATACCTTAACCACGTCAGCCCCGGAGCATTTGGCTGCCAAATGACCGGGCCGCTTTTTGCGATTTGGCACTGCGTCGCTTTAACTGACAATTGCGAGGTCGTGCGACAAAACAAACAAAATTAATGTCCTTTTTTTCCCAGAAATAGAGCTTTCTTTTGGTGGTATTTGATCACCTCTGCGTTTTTTATTTTTTGCGCTATAAACCAAATTAGAGTGAAAATTTAAAAAAAAAGCAATATTTTTATCTTTTTGCTATAATAAATACCCCCAAAAAAATATATAAAAAAAATATTTTTTTCTCAGTTTTGGCCGATATGTATTATTTTACATATGTTTGGTAACAAAAAAAACGCAATAAGCGTATATTGATTGGTTTGCGCAAAAGTAAAAAATCTACAAAATAGGGGATAGTTTTATGGCATTTTTATTAATAATTTCTTTTTACTAGTAATGGTGGCAATCAGCGATTTTTATTGTGACTGCGACATTATGGCAGACATATCGGACACTTTTGACGCTATTTTGGGACCATTCACATTTAGGCCGGATTCACCTTTGTGCGGTGCGAATTTCAGCTCTCTTATCTCTGCAGAGAGATAAGAGAACTGTTCAGCAGATCCACTGCATTTTAGCTGCAGATTAGCTGCGAATTTGGAGACCTGGAAGAGGAGAGGGGGAGGGGGGAAGTGTATTGAGCTGAATGAGAGAAATCCTGAAGAGAAATGAACACATCTGTGAATCAGCTGCGTACCCATAGAAGATAATGGGCCTGAATTCGCACCTGAGTCGCACCGCAAGGCCTAAAATACGCACACGTTTTTTCGGCAATGCGCAGTGCGAATGCATCGCACATATGCGAACCAGCCTCATTGAAAACAATATATTTAGAAATGTTCTGCGTATTGGATGCAGTTTAAGCCGCGCTCAATTCGCATAGGTGTGAACCTGGCCTTATACAGCGATCAGTGCTATAAAAATGCACTGATTACTGTATAAATGTGACTGGCAGTGAAGGGGTTAACCACTAGGGGGCGATCAAGGAGTTAAGTGTGTCCTAGGGAGTGATTCTAACTGTTAGGGGGCGTGGCTTACTGTGACACGTCACTGATCGCTGCTCCCGATGAGAGTGTTGGGTCACTAGACAGAACAGGGAGATGCCTTGTTTACACTGGGCACTTCTACAGCTCTGTGACCCGATCGCGGGACATTGAGTCCGCGGGTCCCACGGGCATGGTCACGGAACTCGCGGCATTTAAAATTTAAAGCGACGTATATATACGCCATTTTGCGCAGCCGTGCCATTCTGCCGATGTATATCCTGGTGACACGATCGTCAAGCGGTTAACCATATGCCCTTGGGAGAATATTAAAAGCAGTTGTTATTCAACCTATCAGCACCCATACATATTGGAAATATCAGCTTTGATTGGACATAAAAAAATTTAATAAAGAAGAGTAGCTGATGTATGTTTCTTGTTTTCTTCATAATGTACATGCTGACTTTATTAAATATTTTTTTCATTTGTATTCCCATTTTTAAAAAAATGCTTTTAGCGTACACAGAGGAGGTCAAGAACAAGTGTTCCTCCACACCAAATTATTTTCCCACCACTATTTATTGCCGATGTTATACAGTTAATGGAACCATGAAGTAAGCAGATGAATCTAAGCTCTAATGATGAGGTTCTGGGGAAGGTTTGAAGCTTTTCAAGTTAACGTTGTGATTTCTTCTTCACCATCTCTGATTCATCTTGAGGATCCTTTATTACCTGCATGTCAGCAGACAATGGAACACTATCATTCAAACCTCTGCATCCTTTTCTCTAGCCGAGTCTTACCACAGTGCCAGCAACAACACACAAATGTGTCATTACATAAGGGATGAGAATGGCTCCCTAGAATGCTGAAGGCAGAGCAATCAAGAAATACATTTTTTTTCTAATCTGAGCTATAAACTCCAGAGAGAACCATTTAGAGCAGATATTAAAGGGAAACTATAGTGTATTTTTGTGAGTGCACATCTCTAGCTATCATTATAAACTTTACCGGAAAATAGCTAATTATTTGTAAATTCTTTACTTAATAAAGATCAGATAAACAAAAATCCAAGCCATGATACACATTGTCAGGGTATGCAAATCAAAAATATGTAAAGGTTACACTGGGTAGCAGAGGAAAACAAGAAAAACCTGACACTTTGTGTCTCAGCAGAGTGAGGCATAAGTTTGTCCATGTACCAATAAAGAATTGCATTAATGACAATAATGTCCAAAGTACAATCATCCTGAGTCATGTTTTTTTGTTTAAAGGTTGGAAGGGGAATGGGTCATGGGGTGTGGGTGAAGTGATCTTTAAGGGAGGGAAATAGTGGGAGGAAAGAACTTTATTGCCCTGTACATCGGAAAAAAATTGGATGGTTTTTCCGACGGAATTCCACTCAAGCTTGGCTTGCATACACATGGTCACACAAAGGTTCTCTGAACTTTCGAGCGCTAAGAACACGGTGACGTACAACACTACGACTAGGCGAGAAAAACAAGTTCAATGCTTCCGAGCATGCATCACATTGTTTCCGAGAATGCGTGTTTTTTTCCTGATTTTTTTTCAGGATCCAGTTTCTTCAAGTCGAGGGTACGTTAATGGCACCCGGCTGGGGCTGTATTGCACCGCCTGTCAGTGTGCTGAACTGGGTACAGGTGCGAGCAGGGCCGGCCGATGGCACTAGGATAAGCACCTCCTGGGGAACCCCTGGCTTTGGTGCCCTCCCCCCATCCTGGCACCCTTAGGCGGCGTTTCCTATTGGAATTTCCAATAGGAATTTTTTTCATCTGAAAAATTGAGAACCTGCTCTCAATTTCCGCCAGCAAAAGTCTGATGGAGCATACATATGGTCGGAATTTCCGATGAAAAGCTCACATTAGACTTTTGCTGGCGGAGATTCCTCTCGTGTGTATGGGGCATAAGGGCTGTGTTTGGTAAGCAATAAGGAAGTGAAAACCATTGCTGGCCTAGGAAGAGAGGTAGGAAGGGTTAGGAAATGGAAAGAGGGAGAAGGAATATAAACATGAAGGGGGTCAATTTCCCCCCAAGCATATTCCGGAGATCAAGATGTATAATGCTTAAGGGCTGAATGTCTGAGGATTTAATTAATAAGTAATTTGTGAGAATTTGTGATAAGTTTTTATGGGGATAGAAGTGTTGTAGAGGAGGAAAAATTATAGATTATTGGGCAGTGTGAAATCAGTAAATTTGTGTGATATGTTTCTGAGTTCTGACATTAGTCTGGAAGGCCCTTAGTTTTGGGCACGACAGGAACACATGCAGAATGTATCCCTTCGAAAGTCAATTATACTACCATCTCCAGCTTCGTTCTTGAGGCCACTATCTTCCTTTGAACAACTATGCATAGACATAGGCCTCCTTAGACGCATCTAAACCATGCACAATAATGCTCAAACCAGGAAACATAGCTTCTGACTTGAAACTCTGGTAGAAAAAAGCTATGTTTTTTTTTTCACTCTAGAACTTCCTACCAAACTAAACAGATCGGTGCTGAAGAGTGTTGAATCTCCAGCACTGATCTGTTTAGTTTGGTAAGAAATTATGACAGATGGAGTGTGTTCTATAACTTTAACTTTGTTTCTTGAGTTTTAGTGCAGATGGAGGAGGTTGGTGAGAAATGTATATCTTTCTACATTGCTCCAGAGTGAAAAAAAAACAAAACATAGATTTTTCTACCAGAGTTTCAAGTCAGAAGCTATGTTTCCTGGTTTGAGCATTATTGTGAACAGATTAGAGGCGTCTAAGGAGGCCTATATCTGTGCATAGTTGTTCAAAGGAAGATAGTGGCCTCAAGAACGAAGCTGGAGATGGTAGTATAGCCAGGAATTGCTGAAGTTGCAAGGCAAAAGGACCTTCCTACTATCAGTTTTCATAAGATCTTCAATAGTCTCCTTGGTAATCCTGGGTGGCTAATTATTGGGTAAAGGGGAACATGGGTGGGGAGAGGTCATATGTGGTTGAATAACAATAAACTCAATGTACCTGGGTTCAGTTCGGAAAATGCTATTAAAGTTCAGATCTAAATTCAACCACATTGAAATCAGTAGAAATGTTTTTTTTTTTAGTAATGGGTATTTTCTAAGCTAAAAATAAAGGGATTGACAAGAAAGGGCACGGGGCACACACCTGGGGAATATGTACCAATGGAAAAAACTATTTTTAAATTATCATTCAATGCCCCCTGATGAACAATGATTTTTTTTTTAAAGTGTCATAAAAGAGAAGCATAAAAAATGCACAATAATTTTACATAACATGCTTGGGCGATGCCCTAAAGCTGTACAATGAATTACAGAATGATAGGACTCTCTGGTGCAGCATCAGTGACACCAAATTCTGGCATCACATAAATTGAACATATAATCATTTACTTTACTTTCATAAAATTGCTTGGCTTACATACAGCAGCAGCAACGCTATACCATTTCTAATGCCAAAAGAAATTTGTAGTTGGTATTATTTTCCAAAACAACTGTTTTTTTGTGTAGCAGTACTAAGCCCTAAATTGAGCGTTGAAAGCAGCAGAAGCAGTACTCAAAAACATGACGTAAGGTATATTCTTAAAAAAGGCTAAAGCTGTCAACATCATATAAATTGCCAAACAGGGGCAAAACAAGTCACAAAGCATAGCTCGTTGTGATCTTCTATTCAGTAACACTGTATTGTGTACAAAGTTTAACAAAATGTCAACTCAGAGTATATCACAACACTCCCAAACCACAAACCCCCATAGCACACGCGAGGCAGTTGTTATGCAGAACAAGAAATATTTTCACACAGTAGCTCAAGAGCATGCAAGTCATTTGATTGGGATCCAAAAAAGCTGTGTTTTTATTAGGCAGCAATTCAAGACTGAGATACTAGCAGGCTGGATTAACATAGGGGCTGATGGAGCTGCAGCTCCAGGCCCTTTTCTCAAGATAGGCCCATTTGCCCAAAAAAAATATTTCGGGGGGTTGTAGCTCGACGACCAGAGGTCACAGAAACACCACATTTGGGGGGTAGGCAGTTGAAGACCTACCCCACAACTGGTCAAAATATGGGACGGATATCATTTATGGTTCCGGAGATACGGGCCTGCATGCACAGCCTGTCAGTAGCTACTTTCAGAGCGGGCAATATAAATACAAGCTGACACACTGCAGCAGACTAATAGGATCACAGGGCTTATAATAATTATTTGTATATTACTCATGGTAATTAACCCCTTGCCACCCAGGCCAATTCTGACACTTCTCTGCTACATGTAAAAATCATCATTTGTTTATTGCTAGAAAATTACTCTATGGTGGTCTTTGCAACTTTTTATGTTGCACGGTGTAGAGCTGCACGATTCTGGCTAAAATGAGAATTGCAATTTTTTTGCTTAGAAGATAGATCACGATTCTCTAACGATTCTTGCGGCGTAACATCATCTTTCACATTAAAACAAATTAAAAAATGGGCTAACTTTACTGTTTTGTTTTTATGGTTTTTATTATTCATTGAAATGGGCAAATGCAGTGTGACATAAAATATTGCAGCAATAGCCATTGTATTCCCTAGAGTCTCTGCTAAAATATATATAATGTTTGGCGGTTCCAATTAATTTTCTAGCAAAACATATTCCTTTTTAACTTAAGAAACAAGTGTTGGACTTTAAGTGGTTAAATTTCCTGCATTTACACACAGAAGTTTGATCTAAGAAGATAGTTGGTTACAATGTTTCATGTTGTTACAAACTTGGGGGATTTGTTCTTTACACACAGAAGTGTATCCTTTTGATCTAAGAAGGAAGCGTTAGTTACAATGTTTCCTGTTAAAACCTTGGCAGACTGCCCAGATATTTTCTTTTGACAGCTGAAAGTCTCTCCACTTGTTATATGAAAGAATCGGCGAACTCTGCATTTGAGATCGTCAGGGGGGTTGAATCGAAATCACGATTTTTTAACGATTAATTGTGCAGCTCTAGCACGGTATTTGAACAGAAATTTTTCAAACGTGTTTTTTCGGAAATAAACTGTTTCATTCATTAAAAAACCCCACTAAAGTTAGCACGATTTTTTTTGTATCCTAAGCAATGCTTTACATTTTTTTTAGGTTACATGTTTAGAGTTACGGAGGAGGTCTAGTACTAGAATTATTGTTCTCGCTCTAACGATCGTGGCGTATGTAACCTGTGTGTATCTGGCTCTGATACTAGCCAGTGCCTACCCAGCCACTGACTAGTATCTCTCCCCAGCCTGTCCCCACACACCCTCACCTGCTGACCTGTGGATGGGGGAATCACTTCTGCAGTGTTATTGTTTTCTGCCAGTGCGTACAATGATCAGTGTTGCTAACTATAGCTGGCAGCACTGATTGTTTTGGGAAAAACAGGCTGGTTGTACTCAAGTCGATAAATAGATTGACTTGTGTAAAACCAGCTAGCTCATACATAGATCGACTATGGCTGGTCTCTGCATAATTGGCGTAATTTCAATCCATGTATGACCCACTTAACCACTACTCAGTCCCTAAATATCCTTCCACTCCTGTACATAGTGCTCACTGTCATACTCTCCACACTCCTCTTCTGTACATAGTGCCCACTGTCAAACTCTCCACACTTCTCTCCTATACATAGTGCCCACTGTCATACCCTACACACTCCTCTCCTGTACATAGTGCCCGCTGTCATACCCTCCACACTCCTCTCCTATACAGAGCGCCCACTGTCATACCCTTCACACTCCTCTCCTTTACATAGTGCCTGCTGTCATACCCTCCACACTCCTCCCCTATACAGAGCGCCCACTGTCATACCCTTCACACTCCTCTCCTGTACATAGTGCCTGCTGTCATACACTTCTCTTCTGTACATAGTGCCCACTGTTGCACCCTCCACACTCCTCTCCTGTACATACTGCTCACTGTCATACCCTCCACACTCCTCTCCTATACATAGTGCCCACTATCATACCGTCCACATTCCTCTCCTGTACATACTGCCCACTGTCATACCCTCCACACTCCTCTCCTGTACATACTGCCCCATCATACCCTTCACACTTCTCTCTGGTACATACTACCCTCTGTCATACCCCCACACTCCTCCTGTACATACTGCACACTGTCATACCCTTCACACTCCTCTCCTGTACATAGTGCCTGCTGTCATACACTTCTCTCCTGTACATTCTGCCCACTGTCGTACCTTCCACACTTATCTCCTGTACATACTGCTCACTGTCATCCCCTCCACACTCCTCTCCTGTACATACTGCCTACTGTCATACCCTTTACACTCCTCTCCTGTACATAGTGCCTTTTGCCGTACCCTTTGCACTCCTCTCCTGTACATAGTGCCCACTGTTAGACCCTCCACATTCCTCTCCCTCACCTGCACATACTTCCCACTTATATACCGTCCATACTCCTCCCCTATGTCGCTTACCCACAAAAACAGTTCTTTAAAATTATACTGAATACCCTCAATGTTACCAGCTCTAGAATGGACACACTTTTGATAGTTCAACTAAAGGAAATCTCAGTTCTCATATTTGTTCTGCCCCATTATTAGTACTCATTTAATTTTGTGATTACTACTGTGATGTATAGAGGAACATAGGGGATCTCAGCTACTCTAAATATAGCACTTGTATAAAAAAGTGTCCCTGAAAATATTTTTTAAATGTTGGCAACTATGCACTTAGGCACCGCCCAAGGCCCACTGCACACCCGGTCAGTAGGGGGCCCCATGAGAGGCTCCTGGGATCCTGTGATAATAAAGCGGTAGTAAACATTCCTGACATTACTACTTTTTAGAGGCCCTGGGGTAGGTTATACCACAATGTACAAGTATGCACAGCATATTAGCACATTAGTGTACACTTAAATTTTCAGACTGAGCCCTCCAGTGCTGTGCTGTGATGAATCTGGCGGGGCCTGGACACTTCCATCTTCACCCGGTCTTCCTTCTGGGTTCTGTGCCTTTGGTCACTTGCCTTGGCCGGGCTGCGTTGATGTCATTCCCACGCATTTATTTATTATTTATAAAAGGCCCCACCAAAATACTCAGCACCAGGCCCATGATGTTCTTAATCTGGCCCTGGATACTAGGCAAGTTTTATCCTCCTAAAATATAAATGAGTGTGCTTTTTTATAGCCACAAGCCAGAAAAATAGAACTAATTAGTTAAACATTATGTAGTCCTTATTTGCTAAGACTCTATGTAAGAGGGAAATCCAACAGAGCTGAAAAAAAGTAAAAGCTATTTTCTATTTGTGTCTTCCATTTAGCGTCCGTAGACAAAAAAACTTTTTTTTTTTGAGACACTGACAATGGAAATAGCATGCAGCTAAAAAGTCAATTTGAACAGGCCACAATTGTGCAGGCATTTAGCAATAGCATTCATTAAAAAAAATGAGTGCATTTTTTTGACCACTGACAGTGGAAATAGCATACAGGTGTGCACCACAGCTAGAAAGCCTGTTTGAACAGGTGGTAATTTCTGAGCGAATAAGCAGGCATTTAGCATTAGGAAATAAATAAGTACATTTTTTTGCACCTCAAGGATGGAAAAGCATACTGATTAGCAACACAATTAACAAGCTGGTGTGGACAGTCCGCAATTTTGGAGGGATACAGGAGGCACAAATTGTACACCAGGAAACTGTATATCAGTGTCTTTGTTTTGGACAATGAAGATAGAAACAGCATACATCTTTGCATCAAAACTTTTAAACATTTATAGCTAGATTCAGACACATTGGCCTAAACTTGCGGCGGCGTAGCTTAGCGTGTTTAGGCTACACCGCCGTAAGTTAGCTAGGCAAGTACATGATTCACAATGTACTTGCCTGCTAAGTTACGGCGGCGTAGCCTAAAGCGGGCGGGCGTAAGGGCGCCTAATTCAAATGTGTATAAGGGGGCGTGTTTTATGTCAATGGAGCTTGACCTTACGTTTTTGACGTTTTTTAACTGCGCATGCGCCGGGCGTGTGCATTGCGGCTAAGTACGCGGCACGGGCCTATTGATTTCGACGTGGACGTAAACGACGTAAATCCCGATTCACGACGCAAACGACGTAAAAAAATTCGAATTTCGACGCGGGAACGGCGGCCATACTTAACATTACTATTCCATCTAGGGCTAAGCTCTAACTTTAGGCGGCCTTTCTCTAACGTAAACAGCGTAAATGTACTGCGGCGGCCGGGCGTACGTTCGTGAATCGGCGTATCTACTGATTTGCATATTCTACGCCGACCGCAATTAAAGCGCCACCTAGCGGCCATCCGAAATATTGCAACCTAAGATAGGACGGCGCAAGCCGTCGTATCTTAGATATGTTTAAGTGTATCTCTGATTGAGAATACTCTTAAACATAAGTCGGCGTAGATTTTGAGTTAGGTCGGCTTATCTACTGATAAGCCGGCCTAACTCTTTGTGAATCTACCTATTATTGTCCAGGCCACAAGGGAGGGGGTAATCAGATTACAATTTGTGCCATAAAATTTGCTTCCATTTCATAGAGTGAGGAAGGACAAATTTAACATATTTGATACAAACCTTATTAAAACTTTTCAGACGTTCCGTGAGAAAAAGATAAGGAGCAAGCAGATTGTACCTTACAATTTTTTTTTTTTCTATGCAGGTTATGT
The DNA here is from genome assembly GCF_905171775.1 of Rana temporaria. Taxonomy (NCBI): domain Eukaryota; kingdom Metazoa; phylum Chordata; class Amphibia; order Anura; family Ranidae; genus Rana; species Rana temporaria. The sequence goes on from NC_053493.1 coordinate 47,283,770, forward strand.
AAACATCATGCCTAGTACACACGATCGGTTTTCCCGACTGTCAAAAGACCGCCGGGAAAACCAAGGGGAAAACCGAGAACCGGTTCGGTCCCTTTTACCCTGTACACACGGACGGTTTTCCTGACAGGAAAACTGCCAGGAGAACTTTGGTCGGGAAAACCAGCCGTGTGTATGCTCCCTCGCAGTGTTTCCCATAGGAAAACGCTGTGATTCGTGGCAAGAAAAAAGAGAACATGTTCTTATTTTTTAATCCGCAGTTTTCCTGTCAGGAAAACTGCTAAGGAGCATACACACGGCCGGTTTTCCTGGCCAAAGGAAAGCACGGCAGTTTTCCCGATGGAAAAAACGATTATGTGTACTTTTACATTAAAGTACTTGCCAGCACAGCTTTTATGTCCTTTTAGAGCCAGTTCACACTGGGGCGACTTCTCAGCCGCCTGACGAGTCGGGTCCCATTCTATGCAATAGAACCGTTCTAATAGGAGCGACGCAAGTCGTTTTCGACTTAGAAAAAGGTTCTTGTACGACTTTCGGGGGCGGCTTGGGGCGATTTGCATTGACTTCTATACAGAAGTCATTTTGCTAATCGCCTCTGAAGTTGTCTTCAGGACGACTTGCAGAGTCGCCCCTGAAGTCGTGCCACAGCAGTGTGAACCGGCCCTTAGGAGAGGCCACTATTTCTGAGGGACAGAGTGGGCAGATTTAACTATAATAATTACATTAGTCTGTAAATTTGCAGAGCTAAAATATAAATAATATACAGATTTCAGACAGCAAATATTTTCCTTATTAAAGTGGTTGTAAAGGTACACTTTTTTCCCCTAAATAGCTTCCTTTACCTTAGCGCAGTCCTCCTTCACTTACCTCATCCTTCCATTTTGCTTTTAAATGTTCTTATTTCTTCTGAGAAATCCTCACTTCCTGTTCTTCTGTCTGTAACTCCACACAGGAATGCAAGGCTTTCTCACTGGTGTGGAGTGTCGTGCTCGCCCCCTCTCTTGGACTACTGGACACACAGCTCCTTTCTCTATCTGCAATGTAGAGAGCGTCCTGACTCTCCTGTTTTTCAAGGGAGGGGGCGAGCATGACAGAAAGCCTTGCATTACTGTGTGGAGTTACAGACAGAAGAACAGGAAGTGAGGATTTCTCAGAAGAAATAAGGCCATTTAAAAGCAAAATGGAAGGATGAGGTAAGTGAAGGAGGACTGCACTATAGTAAAGGAAGCTGTTTAGGAAAAAAAAATTGTACCTTTACAATCCCTTTAATAGGACAGTTTGAAGACAGAGGATCTGCATATTTCAGTCTGAAATTGAAAAGGAAATTATTTAAAACATAATCTAATCCTTTTTGAGTCAAAATGTCTGCTTATTTCAGCCAAATAAAACATGTATATAAAGATACACTTTATAACTATTGCACACATTTAACACACATTAATGCTTTTTTTAAGAGAAGGCAGATTAGGAAACAGGGAGATGATATATTTTACCCAGCGATAATCAACCAGACTGTTATTTGTTTGCCACATCATCTAGAAATTATGCAGATTTTAAATAGTTCTCATCAGAGGTAATGCGAGTGGGAGAATGAAGGCATCTGGAAATTCAAAAATTACATTGTATTCTCTGTGGGACATAGGAGAAAATGTTTTGAGGAATAATCTGCACATATTTCAATGTTTTGTAAGCCAGAATTTAAGAAGTAAAGAGTGAGACGGCTTGGCACACGTTACTCTGCTCCTCAACCTCAGAGCCCAATAATTTCTGTGCATCCTCCTGCAGCAGCAAGTCGCTCATGCTGTGCTCCAAAAATTTCCCTGACTCCTGCCGGTTGGCGGGGCATTGGCCGAAGAAGCTGTGGATAAAGAAGCAGGAAAGGTGCTTTGGCAGCTTTAGTGGACTGCAAGATAGGCTGTGCCTATATGACAAAAGAGGAGGACAATTAAATATTGGTTAGTCACCTCACCACTTCCTGCCTGGTAAGGTAAGTTCCTCTGCAGGGGCCCGACTGCAGAGGATGCACCATGTCCACAATCACTGCTTTAATCTGTGAACAAAGAGGCTACTTGCCCCCCCCCCCCAGGATCACAGGAAATTCTGCCTCTCCCTTTAGGCCTGCTAGGCATGATACTGATGACTGGGGGGGGGGGGGTTATTCTCTACTTTTTTTCAGCTATTGGAAGTGCTGTATAGGCTAAAGTGGTGCTTGGGTGCACTACAGAGGTATAACTAGAACCTTCAGGACCCTGGTGCAAGAAACCCCCAGTCGGGGCCATTCCTTCCAGGTCCAGGGCCCTTCCCACTGTTCCCGGGCCCTTTAATCCCATTGCAGTACCCTTTATTAAGTTCCTGCCTTTACACACACACACATGAACTTTAATGACATCCCAATCTTAGTCTGTAGGGTTCAATATTGAGTTGACCCACCCTTTTCAGCTATAACAGCTTCAATTCTTCAGGGAAGGCTGTCCATGAGCTTTAGGAGTGTGTCTATTGGAATGTTTGACCATTCTTCCAGAAATGCATTTGTGAGGTCAGGCATTGATGTTAGACGAGAAGGCCTGGCTCACGCTGTAATTCATCCCCAAGGTGTTCTATCGGGTTGAGGTCAGGGCTCTGTGCAGTCAAGTTTCTCCACCCCAAACTTGCTCACCCATGTCTTTATGGACCTTGCGTTGTGCACTGGTCCAAATCATTTGGTGGAGGGGGGATTATGGTGTGGGGTTGGTTTGGCCCCTTAGTTCCAGTGAAGGGAATTCTTAAGGCATCAGCATACCCAGACATTTTGGCCAATTTCATGCTCCCAACATCGTGGGAGCCATTTGGGAATGGCCCCTTCCTGTTCCAATATGACTGTGCACCAGTGCACAAAGCAAGGTCCATAAAGACATGAATGAGCGAGTTTGGGGTGGAGAAATTTGACTGCCCTGCACAGAGTCCTGACATTAACCCAATAGAATACCTTTGGGATGAATTAGAGTGCAGATTGCGAGCCAGGCCTTCTCATCCACATCAGTGCCTGACCTCACAAATGCACTTCAGGAAGAATAGTGAAACATTCCCATAGACACTCTCCTAAACCTTGTGGACAGTCTTCCCAGAAGAGTTGAAGCTGTAAAGGGTGGGCCAACTCCATATTGAACCCTACAGACAAAGGGCCAGATTCACAGAAGAGATACGACGGCGTATCTCCTGATACGCCGTCGTATCTCTGAGAGTATCTATTCGGCTGATTCATAGAATCAGTTACGCATAGATAGCCCCTAAGATCCGACAGGTGTAATTGACTTACACCGTCGGATCTTAGGATGCAATACTTCGGCCGCCGCTGGGTGGAGTTTGCGTTGTTTTCCAGCGTCGGGTATGCAAATGAGCTTTTACGGCGATCCACGAAGGTTTTCGCGTTCGTTACGTCGTCGCTAGTCGTTTTTTCCCGTCGCAAAATTAAGCCTGCTTTAACATGGCTTAACTTTAGATGAGCCATGTGAAAGTATGGCCGTCGTTCCCGGGTCGAATTTCAAATTTTTTTTTTTGCGTAAGACGTCCGGGAATACGAAAGTACGTTACGCACGTCGGCGTTCAAAAAAATGACGTCACTTTGCGCAAAGCACGGCGGGAATTTCAAAACGGAGCATGCGCTGTACGTCCGGTGCGGGAGCACGCCTAATTTAAATGGTACACGCCAGATTTGAATTAGGCGGGCTTGCGCCGGACGTCTTTACGTTACTCTGCCGCAAGTTTATACTCAAGTGCTTTGTGAATCAGGCACTTACGAGGAAAACTTGCGGCGGTGTAACTTAAAGACGATACGTTACGCCGCCGCAGTTCTTTCTGAATCTGGCCCTAAGACTGGGATGCCATTAAAGTTCATGTGTGTGTAAAAGAAGGCGTCCCAATACTTTTGGTAATATAGTGTACATCTGAGATTTATTCCTGGCAAGATGCTTATATCCCCCAAGAGGCAACAAGCACTACGTTTGAGCAAGAGCAAGATTATTTTTAAAATGATTTAATGAAATGTTGAGGCTGGGTAACAGTTTTCTCATTATTTCTTTTTAATGCTTATGTCTAACAATTTGTTAAAAGGATTTAAGTAGTCTAATTGCAATAGGAAATACGTATCAATTTAATATCTTTTTTAATGATTAACCTGTGCTGACTTTCCTCTTACACAGCAGTTAAATACATCAATAAAAACGTTTTTTTAAGCAGTGTACCAAGTCCCAAATATGATATATATGTCATGTATAAAAATAAATGAATTCCGTAAAGAATCATAATATGTATTAAAAAAAATTAAGGACATCCTTGAATTTTCTTTAATCACAGTGTAAACCCATAAAATGTATATTAAACTGAGCACTCAATATACTCATGATATTACAATTTGATCACATACAAGCCCAGGAATATAGATTTAAAGGAGTTGTAAAGGTTCGTTTTTTTATTTTCTAAATAGGTTCCTTTAACCCCCCTGGCGGTATTCCCGAGTCTGGCACGGGGTGGAATTTCAGCACCAAAAGCGGTAACCCCGAGCCAGACTCGGGATTGCATCGCAGTGTCCACAGGCAGAGTTTACTTACCTTGTCCCTGGATCCTGCGATACCTCCCCGCTCTGTGATCGAGCCGTGTCCTCCTCGCTCGATTCACACAGTGCCTGTGTGCCGCAGAGCTCCATTCCCTGCGACGTTACGACGCACGGGGGGCGGAGATCGGCACGAAATTCAAAAAAGTAAATACACACAATACATACAGTATACTGTAATCTTATAGATTACAGTACAGTATCAAATAATTACACACCCTCTTTGTCCCTAGTGGTCTGCCCAGTGACCTGCATGCACTTTTATATAATAAAAACTGTTCTTTCTGCCTGGAAACTGGAGATTGTCCATAGCAACCAAAAAGTGTCCCTTTACATCAAAAATGGTTTTAGAGCAGCTAGAAAACAGCGATAATAAATTAGAATCACTTGCAGAATTGAGCCATAGTGATTTGTGGGGAAATTCGTCGTCAAGCACTGAAAGTAATGACAGCGACAATTCTGCAACTGAGCAAATTTCAGTGTTTTTGATTTGATTACATTATTGAATAATTTTTATTACAATTACATTATTATCTGTTATACTTATTTATAGTTATTTATTATATTATAATTTATGATTTTGTTTTTCAAACTTTATCATACCCGGGATGCCTACTAGACTCTTGTTTGGACAGATTTAAGTGAGTTATTCCTTAAGAATTACAGCCCTACAATGTAAAACACCAAATTTCCTTGCAAAATAATGGTACCACCTTTAGCACCTAAAATCTGAAATAATCATACCGCCAGGGAGGTTAAGCTAGTGCATTGTTGGTTCACTTATCTTTTCCTTCGATTTCCCTTTTAAATGTTTTTTTTTTATCTGAATTTCTCACTTTCTGTTCCTCCTCAGTAAGCTTGCCCCCATCATCGGAGCCGAGCTGGCTGGGGGTTAGTCCATTGGCCGGCCGGGACCTACACGTCACTTCCGGTGCGACGACGGGACGCTGCGCTCCACGGTGAAGCGCACGCTGCATCCTCTGAGGCTCTCCGGTGTTCCTGCTCCCCGACACCGATCACCAACAGTCTGCTACAGTTTGTACTCTGGATGCCCGCAAGTCGAGACCACCGCATGACTCCAGGCACGCATCCCCTCGTTGATTATCTGCATCTCCCCATCCTGGTCTTTTGCCTACCATCTACTTTTGTTTGTGAGTAGGCATTTTATATGTATACCTATTTTGATTCATTTATTAAATTTGGGCTTACTGCACTCAGATTGGCGCACTTTGTCCTTTTCTTTTTGATCTTTTCAGAGCATTGCTTCTGCTTTAAGGTGCTGCCGCTAAGTGTGCTCCACAGCCATTTATACTACAATTTATTAATCCAGGACTTTCATGGACATTATTAGTATTATTGGACTTTATTATTAGACTTTCATATACCTCAGCTTATTTTGTTTGCTCTGTTGATCGTGCGCCACATATCCTCTTTTTTGCATAGTCAGCGTGCTGGCCCTCTCCCTTGGGACTAGATAATTATTATTTATTTTGTATATATTTTATATATATACTTTACACTTACCTATTGAAATGATTTGGGATTTATTAGTAGTTAGGTGGTGTTTGCACATTATAGCTCAGGGGGTTTATGTTATTGGATTCAATTGTTGTCACTAATTTACCATCACCTCTATTTCATAGAACTGCGCTGTTTTCTGGCATTTGCTGTTTTGGGAAATTTGCAAACCTGCAGCAGTCTTCAATATTCTATTGCCGCGTACAGACGGTCGTTTTTTGTGATGAAATAAAACGACGTTTTAAATCATGAAATAAAACAACGTTTTTGAAACTTCATTTTCAAAAACGACGTTACCTACACACCATTGTTTTTTCAAAATGCTCTAGCAAAGCCTGGTTACGTTCAGCACTCTTTTCCATTGAAGCTAGCTTCATAACTTGCTTCTGAGCATGCGCAGGTTTAAAAACGTCATTTTAAACGTCGTTTTGCCCACACACTATCATTTTAATTGACACAAAAAACGACGTTTTGAAAAACGACACAAAAAATTCAAGCATGTTCGAATTTTTTTTTTGTTGTTTTTCAGAAGACATAAAACAACGTTTTCCCCACACACGGTCATTTTAAATGATGTTTTTAAAAACAAAGTTTTTTTTCATCACAAAAAACGACCGTCTGTACGCGGCATAAGGATTATTTACTAAATTCACATTCTTCACTGTGCGAATTTGCTCTACCACCCACGTCTTCAATATGTTACAGGATTATTGGGAAGGAATGTACTATTAAAATGCCTTGCACCATGTTTTGTTCTTACTTGAGCTGCAGTGAGTGAGAGAACTCTTTTCAGGCCTCGTACACACGATCAAGTTTCTCGGCAAAAAACTTGCTGGGATTTTTTTTTTGCCGAGGACACTGGTCGTGTGTACATTTTTCGACGAGGAAACTGTCGAGGATCCCGTCGAGCCAAAAAGAGAGCATGTCTTCTTTTTCCTCAAAAAAAGAAACTTGCCTTGTCGAGTTCCTCGACAGCCTAACAAGGAACTCGATGAGGAAAACGATGTGTTTCGCCCGTCGAGTTCCTCGGTCGTGTGTACGAGGCTTCAGACATTTCTATAGTCTTCCTCCATTCAGTTGTGAGGTGGATGTGCTGACAGATGATCAGTGGTAGCTAAACTAGGGAAAAAGTGTATGAACCGATTTATGGCCCTGCTGTATTTTATGCTATAAATGACCGTCTGGGTATGACACATGTCCTTCAATTCCAAGATACAAAGTGGTGCATATGTATTGATCACATCAGTGATCTGAACATTTATCAATTGACTAAAAATACTCCCACTTACATCAACAGGAAAGATAAAATCACATAAGGCATTTGCATGTGGAAGAAATAATGGACATGGTAAATACAACAAATGCTCTTGGTTTTGTTTAATCTACCGTTCAATTTACTGTCATTTCCTTCCATCTTCCACTATTGAGCTCTTGCTCCGCTGTGTAGAATTTACTGTGCATTGCTTGTGCGGAGAAAAATCCATTTTGCTATTATTAATATAAAGCCTCACATAGGTTTGCCACAAAGTGGAATGCCAGACAAAAAAAAAAAAACAATGTCACAAATTTACTCTTAAAGGGTCACTAAAGGATTTTTTTTTTTTAGCTAAATAGCTTCCTTTACCTTACTGCAGTCCTGGTTTCATGTCCTCATTGTTCGTTTTTTGCTTTGATTGTGCTGTAATTCCTCTCTGTTCTGGACACTTCCTGGTTGTCTGTTTCCTGATCACCACAGTACTGGGAGATTTCTAACTGTGGTGACTAATCAAGGAGGTGTGATTACTGTGTGTCTATAACCCCTCAGCACCAATCCAGTTTCGTTTTGCAAAACCTTCACTGCCCTCTATTGGCTCTTTGGCTCTGTACATCAGAGAACCAGGAAACAACAGCAAAAACGAAACTAAACTGTAGGTACATTATATGACAGTTTTTTTTATCTATTTTTAATCATTTTTAAAAGGAATCAGTTAACTATTATGTCTCTATACCCTGTAAACAGTCATTTCAGCAAAAAAAAAATAATAATTTTAGTGACCCTTTAACAACTTCAATACCTACCAAATTCTCCCTATTCCTGACCAGGCCAGTTTTCAGCGCTGTCGCACTTTGAATGACAATTGCGCGGTCATGCAACACTGTACTCAAATTAGATTTTTTTTTTTAGACAGACAGAGCTTTCGTTTGGTGGTATTTAATCACCACTGGGTTTTTTATTTTTTGCTTAAAAAACGAAAAAATATAAAAAATTTGGAAAAGATTATTTTTTTTTAGTTTTTGTTAGAGAATTTTGTAAATAAGTCATTTTTCACCTTCACTGATGTGCACTGATGGACGCTGATAGGCTGCACTGGTGTACTCTGATGAGGCGACACTGAAGGGCATTGATGAGGTGGCACTAATGAGGGGGGTTAATATGCAGCACTGATGAGCACTGATGGGCACTGATAGGCTGTACTGGTGTACCCTGATGAGGCGACACTGAAGGGCATTGATGAGGTGGCACTAATGAGGGGGGTTAATATGCAGCACTGATGAGCACTGATGGGCACTGATAGGCTGTACTGATGTACACTGATGAGGCAACACTAAAGGGCATTGATAAGGTGGCACTAATGAGGAGGCATTAATATGCAGCACTGATGGGCACTGATAGGTGGCGCTGATGAGGAGGCATTATTATGCAGCACTGACAAGCACTGAAAGGCAGCACTGCTGGGCACTGTTGGGGCTGCACTGATAATCAGGACACTAATCATTAGTGACATACTGTACGCTGCCAGTGTGAGGAGAGGACAGTTGATAACCAGCATTTCCTTGTTTACATGTGATCAGCTGTGATGGGACACAGCTGATCACATGGGTAAAGAGCCTCATTATCAGCTCTTTACAGAGATCGGGATGCACCATGTTCTTGGGACACAGCGCGCTGCTGATCGTCGATGTCGTCCACGAACGAGAGCGCCACCATGCCGCTGTCATTTGCCTTTACAGTTTGCAGGACGTGGTTAACCACTTGTCCACCAGGCCTATTCTGGCACTTCTCTCTTTCATGTAAAAATAAAAAAAAAAATTGCTAGAAAATAAATCAGAACCCCCGAACATATATTTTTTTTAGCAGACACTCTAGGGAATAAAATGGCGGTCATTGCAACTTTTTTTCTCGCACGGTATTTGCGCAATAATTTTTCAAATGCCTTTTTTGGGGAAAAAAACGTTTAATGAATTAATAAATAACAAAACAGTAAAGTTAGCCCAATTGTTTTGTATAATGTGAAAGATGATTTTACGCCAAGTAAATAAATACCTAACATGTCACGCTTTAAAAATGCGCACACTCATGGAATGGTGCCAAACGGTACTTAAAAATCTCCATAGGCGACGCTTTAATTTTTTTTACAGGTTACTATTTTCGAGTTACAGAGGAGGTCTAGTGCTAGAATTGTTGCTCACGCTCTAACGCATGTGGCGATACCTCACATGTGGGGTTTGAACAGTGTTTACATATGTGGGCGGGATTTACATGCGTGTATGCTTCTAAACGCGAGCTATCGGGAACAGGGGTGTTTAAAAAAAATTATTGAATTTTATTTTTATTTTACTTAATTTTTTTATTTCTACACTTGTTGTTGTTTTATTCCTATTACAAAAAATGTAAACATCCCTTGTAATAGGAATCACTGTGACAGGTGACAGGCCTTTGACTATCATAGGGATGACTGGTGACCATCTGGTCACCAGTCATCTCTATCATCGCAAGCCAGACCCGGCCGATTCGTTCTCCTGGCCCCCGATGGCACGGGAGAGCCCGGAGAAGCACCAGATGGCGGCGGGAGGGGGGCGTCCCCTCCTGCTGCCTATAAGAATGATCAAGCGGCAAAACTGCCGCTATGATCATTCTTATCGTGCACAGAATCCCCGGCAGAAGACAGTGATATCTGAATGATGCCTGTAGCTGCAGGCATCATTCAGATATCACTGCACAAAGTCGAGGACGTCATATGACGTCCTCGGTAGGCAAGTGGTTAAATAACTAAGGTGACCAGCTCATAGGGCAATAAAATGTGAATGTGACCAGAAAATCAGCCATCCTGTTGGAGCACATAGAGCAGTATATGTATGGATATTTATCATTGGAAACCCAAACAAAGGCAGCAACATATGAAATCATGTTGCTACAGGGTGCAACTATGACGTTTTATTCCTACATAACACAAGTGTGTAAAATCTCTAACTGTGGTCAGATAGACCCAAAAACATGAAAATCTAATTTTCATTGTAGGCATGCCACCTCTAGGCTCTCGGATGTTCAGACACTGAGGTATGCTATACTGTGTATATATATAGATCTATATATATATACATTTTTGCCATTTTGCCGATCCTCAAGGCTTAAACTATTATGAAAGTAAATGGAAAGGGTATGGAAAGTATAGTTGGCAATGCAAATTGACCAGTCTGACCAGCCTGACTCTTGCTCAATCTTTAACAGAATTGATGATACACACATTGCCAAAGGCTCGCAGTCCAATAATTTGGAACTCATAGCAAATTTTTGGTTCACTCAGGGTATAATTGATTTCATAACCCTGGTTCTTCCATCCTGCTTAGAAGAAAGACAAAAAAAGAATATGTAAGCAGATAACGATTCTATAGTAAAGTCCCGAAGGCCCATCCTTGCCATTATTGTCAGCAAATAGGGCCTAAATCAGAAACTGCTGCTGATATTCGGCATGTGTATGTCCATCCTAATCCTTACTCCAGACCATCAACAGTGCTGACAAGACCATGGGACCGTTTTGTGCCCTTTGTCATTGTCTTGTATTTCGAAGGGCAAAGGAGTCTTAGTGAGCATAAAATAAGATTAGCTATGATATGTCTGAGCACAGAGGTATTCAATAACATGAGAATAATTTACCAGATTTTTCACAAATATATTATTCCCACTACTTTCCTTTCTGTTGTTGTTTTTTTTTAGTACACAAATTCTCCATTTGCTGTTATGCCTAAAGAGTAGATATATTGTAACCAGATGCAAATATCTCCAACTTTTAAAGCGATGGTCTTTATATTTTTTCTTTTTTTTTCTTTTACTATATAACACTTTTCACTGCAACTGATAGTATTTTAAAGCTGTTGCTATATTGTTTTTTCGCGACGCAGTAAAGCTGTTCTGGAAATGTTATAGATAGGCAATTCCTATCCTCATATTGATTAGTAGCTCCAAATTAATAACTACTGCAATAGGGAACAAACACAAAAAGATACACTCGGCGTCTTTCCAAATAACTGTTCTGTTTATTTGGCGCAATTGAAGTTTTATATACACATGATTCTGTAGATATCACATTAATATTACAATTTAACTTTTATAATAACAAGAGGGGTAACATAGGCAGGCTAATTCTAATCAGGATTTAAAATAATGCAAACATGTAATGAAAACATTATTAGTGCAGTGTGCAATACATAGACAAACATAGAAAACATACAAAATAGAATAACATTATATACACATTTTACAATTTCCTTAACAATCTCCCCTCTTTTGATAAATATTTTTTAATTTTTCAGTATTTTATAAAAAAAAATACCAATTAATACTGCTACATATAAATATTACTATAATATTTGTTTTTGTTTTCTATTATAGATGTTGATATATTTTAACTAGGAGACCCACCAATTAAATCTAGAATATGTTTAAAAATGTAATTTTGTTTGTATAAACCTATTTCCATTGATGACATTATGATACACGGCATTATTGTCTGGTTAACTAAAAAATGTTGTTTGTTCTGAATGCAAGTGGATATTCTAACATTTTTCATTTTGATGATATGCTACCCAATTATATATTTGTTTATATTTTGTATATTGATACAGAGTCTCAGTCTATAATAAGTCTTAGGCCTCGTACACACGGCCGAGGAACTCGACGTGCCAAACACATCGAGTTCCTCGGCCAGTTCAGCCCTGAAGCCGCCGAGGAGCTCGGCGGGACGAGAGCTCCCATAGAACAACGAGGAAATAGAGAACATGTTCTCTATTTCCTCGTCGAGCTCCTCGTCGGCTTCCTCGGCCGAAAGTGTACACACGACCAGTTTCCTCGGCAGAATTCAGCCAGAAACTCGGTCGGAAGCTGAATTCTGCCGAGGAAACTGGTCGTGTGTACGGGGCCATACATTCATCAAGACCTACACAATTGTCTTTACCCTCTTTATCCGCTTGTTTTTCAGCCTTATAACATCACAGAGATAATGAGCAATTATTTCAATTATTTCAAGCTGCTCTTATCAATATTTGAAAGTCTCTTACAAAAATATACTTTGTGTTACCAGAACAAAAATGTTTCAAAAGCAGCATAATGACTTTCTCATGTAAACCATTGCAAATATTTATATAAACCAGCTGCAATGGACATCTGCCGTTTTATAGACTTCCTACATTCAAAATATTACAGTATAGCGTGAACGCCTCTTATCGGACTGTCTCCTCATACCAAGCCTGAATAATATCCATAAAACATACCCAAAGTGTCTTAAAGCTCAAACGTTAAAATGTCCTTTTGTTTTGATTTTACTTCCGTCTTTTGAAATTCTGTTATTTTTACTTAAGGCCACATAATGGCATAACTATAATATCCTGATCATAAAAATAGCATGGATATTATATTAGAGTGTAAGCTCCCAGGAGCAAGGTTCTCCTCACCTTCTTGTATTGAATTGCATTATTACTGCACTGTCTCCATTCACATTGTAAAGCACAGAGCACACTGTTGGTATTACATAAGGCTTGTATAATTATATTAATAATAATATCTAAATATAATTATGTTTAAAAACGTATTAATCATTTGGCATTTGTGTCAAATTGTATCAGTTGAAAGGCAAATAAACATTTTACACAAATTATGAATACAAACGTCTAAAAAAAGGACAATGGTAAGTTTTGGACTAATATATTTTGACTTCAATTGAAACATGATTTACGTGACCTGAACTAAGGCCCTGGTTTGGTTCTAACTTGCTAGCCATAAGAGAAATAAATGCTGTTCATTTTTTTTTGTTAAGTTTGGCTGTTTGCTGTTTACAATAAAGTGACCATATAGCAATGCCCCCCAAAAAAGTGAAAAAATGGAAATTTAGAAATTCCTTAAAATTTTTTGACAAAAAAGCTTGGACTGTATGCTGTTTACAATAAAGTGACCATATAGCAATGCCCCCCAAAAAAAGTGAAAAAATTAAAATTTGGACTGCTATAAAGTAATACTATGACTACATAGTAACATAGTAAGACTATGAATAAGCACTAAATTTTGGTGTGAAACGCGTCAGTTTTTACCCCGTCTGCTGTGGCATGCTTTTTGTGTGTTTTTTTGATTTTACAATAATAGCAATTTATTTTTGGAGTGCGGCTGTCCAGAACGTTTTTCCTTCATTTTGTAACATAGTAAGACTATGTTACAGAGGCATTAAATAATGTGGTTAACTTACTAAAGAATCATATTTTTGTTTGGTCCAATAAATTTGTGTCTATTTTTTACAACTTTCCCCATGTTTAACATGAACACATATTCACTTCATTGAGTAAAACTGTGTTTTTTTCCACTGACAAACATCAAATTAGCCTAAATAAGATTTAAAAAAATCCCCCTGAATCTTAGCGCATGTTTGAAGTAAAACAAAATTGTCTTGTTGCTGATCGCCTAACTGTAAAGATATTAGGAACAAGGTTTGGAACTTTATATGAAACATGCAGCCAGGGAGGCAACACAACACAATGATGTCTGGTAGGTAAACCATAATAATAACCACCATATATCTTGCATCACACATTCCCTGGGCTCACATGCTCACGGTTCCTTTGGACACTTTGCACCATTGGATTGAGAGATCCACACAGGAGTTTTCAGGTATCATTTTTGTAGTCTTTTCATTTTCATCACTCATTAATTCTCTTTTTGTCATAGCCCTGGCCGTCACTGTATCTACTCATCACTACTTTGTTCACATATCAGTATACCATGTTGCTAGTCACTATGATATATACACTCATAGGTCTTAATACATTAAACATACAATAACATTTTATTTTATAGATGGGCTTCCATAATGTGGCTTACACTACCCTTCACTATCCATGGGGGACTCGTCCCCCGGGGACTGCTTTCTTTGTTGGCCATTCCATCGGTGTCTTGGGGATTACTGCCTCAGCTCCCGGGCTGATGACCTGCCTGGCCGGCCCTTGCCCTCCCATGCCTGTTCCCAGACTCATGGTTGATCTGTAAGTATTAGCGGGGGACTTACTCTTGTACAATTTCTTATATACATTACCCAATTTAATAATTACCTTTAATACCCTTATAGGCATCTAGACCGCATCTGCTCCTGAAGAGTGGCAGTTTAGCCACGAAACGCGTTTAGCTATTAGATGCCACCCATATTGTTTTTATATACTATCATCAATATGTTCCAGTGGATTCTACCAATTTCAATTATGTTTTATATTGTGGAGACAAGCACACTGAGGCCCCGTACACACGACCAGTTTCCTCGGCAGAATTCAGCTTCCGACCGAGTTTCTGGCTGAATTCTGCCGAGAAACCCGGCCGTGTGTAGAATTTTGCCGAGGAAGCCGACGAGGAGCTCGACGAGGAAATAGAGAACATGTTCTCTATTTCCTCGTTGTTCTATGGGAGCTCTCGGCCCGTCGAGCTCCTCGGCGGCTTCAGGGCTGAACTGGCCGAGGAACTCGATGTGTTTGGCACGTCGAGTTCCTCGGCCGTGTGTACGGGGCCTGAGTCTGGCGCTTTTATGATGTTACAGTACCATTGTTAAACCAATATGTTGCTATGCCAATATGTCACTATAATACTATGTTACTATGATATGGAATAAAATGTTTCTGTATTTTATTATATTGGATGTTTTTTTATTATGCAAGATATATGATGGTTATTATTATGGTATACCTATCAGACATCGTTGTGTTGTGTTGCCTCCCTGGCTGCATGTTTTATATAAAGTCCCAAACCTTGCTCCTAATATCTCAATTGTCGGGGATGGAGGTACAATCCAATGTCCTCATATAAAGTCCCAAACCCTCTTTCTTTTTTCTTCATTGCCTAACTGTAAATGTAAATCATTATTTTGACGTTAAATACTGGCATAATGGCTGCCCTAACCCCGGTATCTTTATTTAAAGCAAGCATATATAAGCGTTCTCAGCGGCGGATGTGCCGCAAGATCACTTTTATAGTCAAAGACAGAGGGAGTGGTGCCCCCACCCTGTTGCTTCCCGTGTTTTCCGGGTTTACCTGAAACTGTCAGTAACCCCGACAGCGATCTGGTCTGATCGGTGGCTGGGCAGGAAGCCGAGTGAGGGGTCAAGATAGCCCCCACTCGGATCTATGCCCTTAGAATACATCCAGGAGCGACATCTGACGTCACTTCTGACTCTCTACCTTACAGGAATTATTAGATTTTTATTTATTTTTTGCTTTTAAAGGAAAATGAGGGATCTGAGGTGTTTTTGACCCCAGATCTCTCAAAAAAACAGGTCCTGTCATGCGTATTTCTATTACAAGGAATGTTCACATTCCTTGTAATAGGAATAAAAGTGATAAAAAATTTAAAATAAAGGGACAGTATAAAAATAAAAAGTAAAATAAATAAAACATTTTTTTTTAAGTGCTCCATCCCTCCGAGTTCACACGCAATCGCGCCTGCATATGTAAACGATGTTCAAACCACCCATGTAAGGTATCACCATGATCGTTAGAGTGAGAGCAATAATTCTTGCACAAGACCTCCTCTGTAACTCTAAGCTACCTGTAAAAATTGTTAAAGCGTTGCCTATGGAGATCTTGAAGTACTGTAGTTTATAGCCATTCCACGAGCGTGCGCAATTTAAAAGCATGACATGTTAGGTATCTATTTATTCAGCATAACATCATCTTTCACTTTATACAAAAAAATTGGGCTAACATTGTTTTTTATTAATTAAAGTGTATTTTTCCCAAAAAATTGCATTTTGCTGCACAAACACAGTGTGAAATAAAATATTGCAATGACCGTCATTTAATTCTCTAGGGTCTCTGCTAAAAGAAAATATATAATGTTTGAGGGTTCTAAGTAATTTTCTACCAAAAAGTATAGTTTTTTGAACTTGTAGGCAACAAATGTCAGAAAAAGGCCTGGTCTTAAAGTAGTTAAAGTACATGTAAAACTATAATGACAAAATTCCATTTTGTAATAACATATTTATTTTCACCCTTTTCATCCTCCCTGTCTATATGCACTCCAGTGAAAGCTGCATGGCATTTTTGATGGTGGTTTTTCTGAAGATGACAATATTGTGCCATGGCTGTGTGAAACAGACACTTGTAGTCTTCATTAGAAGCAATGTAATAGGGTGACAACGTAGGAGCAAAATTCAGGGACATGGACAGATCGTTGTCACCATATTACAAGAAGATCTTGAGCAAGAAATGTCATGGCAGGTTCACATATTATTTAACCACTTGCCGACCGTCACACACACAATGGGCATACCTGTATGTCCCTTTGAATTTGCCGCTGTGCTGGCTTGCCTCCGAAGGTGCACGCTCCCACCGCACGCCACAGGAGCGTGCCCGTGGGTCCAGAAAACTCGATGTTTGCCGGGCGGCATGCAATCGTGAGACCGAGAGGCAGAACGGGGCGATGCCTATGTAAACAAGGCATTTCCCTGTTCTGCCTTGTGACATGACAGGGATCTACTGCTCCCTGTCATTGGGAGCAGTGATCGCTGTCATGTCAGTGGTAGCCCATCCCTCCACAGTTAGAATCACTCCCTAGGACACTCTAAACCCCTTCATCGACCCCCTAGTGTTTAACCCCTTCCCCGCCAGTGTCATTTATACAGTAATCAGTGCATTTTTATAGCACTGATTGCTGTATAAATGACAATGGCCCCAAAATAGTGTCAAAAGTGTCCGATGTGTCCACTATAATGTCGCAGTCCCGATAAAAATCTCAGATCATCGCCATTTTGCGCAAACCAATCAATATACGCTTTTTACCAAAAATATGTAGAAGAATATATTTTGGCCTAAACTGAGGAGATTTTTTTATACATATATATATCATTTTGGGGGTTATTTATTAGAGTAAAAAGTAAAAAATATTGGGGTTTTTTTCAAAAACTACGCTTTTTTTGTTTATGGCGCAAAAATTATAAACCGCAGAGGTGATCAAATACCACCAAAAGAAATCTCCATTTGTGGGGAAAAAAGGACAATTTTGTTTGGATACAATGTTGCATGACCGCGCAATTGTC
Source organism: Rana temporaria (assembly GCF_905171775.1). Lineage (NCBI taxonomy): Eukaryota > Metazoa > Chordata > Amphibia > Anura > Ranidae > Rana > Rana temporaria. The sequence continues at coordinate 47,301,192 of NC_053493.1, forward strand.
AGCTAAAGCGACACAGTGCCGAATTGTAAAAAATGCTCTGGTCAGGAAGGGGGTAAATTTTTCCAGGGCTGAAGTGGTAAAATGAAAGCTGAAGATTTATAAATATTTAAAATATTTTTACACATTAACACAATGAAGCAATTACATAGCAATGGTTACAAATCGCAACTGAAGGTTGGTATTAAAGACAGTAGAAATACAGATTACAGATGAGCAGAGTAAAAGCCAAGGAACAGATGAGTCTTTAGGGAGCATTTAAACATTTTGAATTTCAAGCAGCATAGCATTAAAGTGCAGCAGACGAGGAACAGCGTACAACGTATGTTTCATCTGTGATTAGGGAGGGGTAACATTCCCGTGCTTTATTTTGCTACTATTTCTTTATATTTTAAATAAAGTGAGTTTTTCAGCTTTAAAAAAAGCCACAAATATGATTACAAACTTACTTAGAAAATTGATTTTTAATTTTAGAGGCCTGCAAGGAAGGCAAAGCATATACAAGTCTCATTTCTCAAAATGAGAATCTGCCATTGTGACAACATTTTCATTCACTTTCCTCTATTCTTGGTTTTCATTTATATAACAGCATCGCTGAGCTTTACATTTTGGGGGTATTAGGCTAAATGGGATTGACAAGGTCAACTCAATATTCTCCTATGGGAGATTTTGTATTGTGTCAAAAGCTTTGTGTTTTTTTGCAGATTTTTTTATAACCTCAGCTATAGTAGGCCGTGCAACAATTTACAGGGCCAACATCACAAAGAGCTTAGTATTATTTGGGTGAACAATGACTTATCAAGGCAACAATAACTTTGTATAAATGTAGTGTAGTGAGAAGTCTATACCAGATTTATGTGAAAGCGATAGAATGCAGTAATGATAAAGAAGACCTAAACTGTGGAAGCCATGGCCAAAAATAACAACCACAGGGCCAAGGACTAATTACTAATATTATCTGTAGGATCACTGTAGCTGTTCTTAACTGTTTTGCCATGCCTTGCGCTGCACTGTGGCTCTGTGCAGAGGTGACCATCTTGGTAGAGCACAGTTCCCCTTCTTTATGTCAGGGCTGCCCCCTGATGATCGGTGATCTGATGACTGGTGGAGTAATAATAAAGAAGCAACAGAAGAGTTGAAGGATACACAAATCCAGGGATTGAATGATGCAAAAATAAAGAGATGCTTGTACTGCAGGTCTTCATGTACAGCTTCTACTCCAGTAAGGAGAACAGTAAGAAGCACATAAGTGACCCCACCAAATTTTACTCCAAATCTCATGGGATGAGCAGTCAGAGGCAGCAGTGGTGTGGATGAGCTTACTATGCAGATATACAGCTATGAGGCTCAAAGTAGAGTAATATCTAACCACAGGAAATTAACTGCTATGTTCCAGTTCCACTTTAACCACTTCAGCCCCCTTCCTGACCAAGCCATGTTTTGCAATAAAGGAATGATACTGACCCCTCGGATTGCTTCCGCCCTACTGAAACCGACAAGTGCTTGCTCTGCACAGGTGCATGGAATTGGAAAAGATCCTGGACTGCCGCACTCTGTTAAACAACGTCTGTATTGGATAAAATCAGTTGGACAGCAAAGTGGACAACAGGACAAAAAGTGGCTAACATGTTTCACATCGTAAGATGCTTACTCATAGCTCAGAGTAAGCATCTTACGATGTGAAACATGTTAGTCACTTTTTGTCCTGTTGTCCACTTTTTCATCTTGACTGCACCATTTTGGATTATGTTTTGATCTGATTTTATCCAATAAAGACGTTGTTTAAATCAGAGGTTCACAGAAAAAGTGAACCACCGCTTTTGGATCTCTCCCCCCGTCCGGTGTCACATTTGGCACCTTTCAGGGGGAGGGGGGTGCAGATACCTGTCTGACTCTGGGTTCTGACTCCCATGGGGAATCCAGCCTCGTCACGTCACCCCCCCCCCCCGCTGTCTTCTGGGAAACACTGTTGCCAGGAGAGAGCGGGGACCAGTGACGGCGCACCGCGATCCTCGCACAAGCGCAGTAGGGAATCACTCCCTGATTCCCTCACGGAGGTTTGCGGCGGAAGCAGCCGAGGACCGATCGATTGCTCAGCCTCGGCTGCTGACATCGCGGGTGCGCAGGACAGGTAAGTGTAAATGTTTTAAAAGTCAGCAGCTGCAGTATTTGTAGCTACTGGCTTTTAAAAAAAAACGGCGGAACCTCCACTTTAACAGAGTGCGGCAGTCCAGGATTTTTTCCAATTCCATGTTTTGCAATACAACACTGCGTCGATTTAACTTTGAACCCAAACAAAATTGATGTCCTTTTTTTTCAGCAATTTAGCTTTCTTTTGGTGGTATTTTATCACCTCTGCGGTTTTTACTTTTTGCACTATAAACAAAAGAAGAGCAACAATTTTGTAAAAAAAAACACAATATATTTTACTTTTTACTAAAATAAATATCACAAATTTAAAAAAAATGTAATAAATGTCTTCATAAGTTTATGCCGATATATATTCTTCTACATATATTTGGTAAAAAAAAAAACGCAATAAGCGTATATTGATTGGTTTGCGCAAAAGTTAAAGCATCTATAAAGCATCTACAAAATAGGGGATAGATTTTTGTCATTATTATTATTATTATTTTAATTTTTTTACTAGTAATGGCGGGGATCTGCGATTTTTATAGGGACTGCGACATTGCAGTGAACAGATCGAAAACGTGACACATTTTTGGGACCATTGACATATATACAGCGATTAGTGCTAGAAAAATGCACTGATTACTGTATAAATGTCACTGGCAGGAAAGGGGTTAACACTAGGGGGCGATCAAGGGGTTAAATATGTTCCCTCAGTGTGTGTTCTAAATGTGGGGAGATGGGGCTGACTTGTGGAGGAGACCGATCATTGTTCCTATATACTAGGAACACACAATCTGTCTCCTCTCCCCTGACAGGATGTGGATTTGTGTGTTTACACACACACATCCCCGTTCTCGCTCTCTCAGATGCGATTGTGGGTGCCTGGCGGACATCGCTGCCACCGGGCACGTGCATCGGCTCCAAAGGGACGTGGTGGGTGTGTGCGCCCCTTTACTCCTTAAAACGCCTTCCAGCCTGCCGATGTGCGCAGGAGTGCCATTCTGCCGCCGTCAATCGGTGAGCAGTCGGCAAGTTGTTAACACTTTAAAGAGGAAGTAAACCAATTTTTTCTCCTGACCTGCACAGTAAAGGCATAATGTGCTAGTATGCATCGCATACATTATGTGAAACTTATCTGCAAGCAAAGCCCTCATTGTCAAGGCTGGAGGCCGCATTCATCTTCACCCGTCTTCCTTTCGGGAGCCACCAGTCATGACACAGGGCTCTGAAGAAAGGGCACAGGTGGCTGTTCCTTAAGAGCGCATGCGCCAATGATGTCATCAGCTGCATACACAGTAAATATCTCCTAAACGTGCACACATATTTACAGTACCTATAGGTAAGCCTTATTATAGGGGGGCTATAAGGATCTTGCTTTGGGGCCCAGCATTCAAAGGATATGTTATCAGCACTGTAATTAACATTATTTTCTCTTACTTTCTTACGACTAGACACACCACTACTCTTTTCAAATTTACTGAGAATCTCCTGTGTATACTATATATTATTTGAATACAAAGTTTTGTAACGGAAACAAAAAAAAAGCATTTGTTTTTCAAAATTTTCGGTCTTTTTAAAAAAAAATTGCCGAAAATAAAAATCCCAGAGGTGATCAAATACCACCAAAAGAAAGCTCTATTTGTGGGAACAAAATTATACAAATTTAGTTTGGGTACAGTGTTGCACACAATTGTCATTCAAAGTGCAACAGCGCTGAAAGCTGAAAATTGGTCTGGGCAGGAAGGTGTATAAGTGCCCTGTATGGAAGTGGTTAAGGAAGTTGAACAATCAGATTCTTACTAGAAATCAGTGAAGTGATTTTGCCAACATTTATTGTTGATTTAAAATTACACATATTGCAGTCTGTGAATTTATGAGTACAAAAAAAAAGGAAAATATTTTTTACATTTAAAGCAACATTAAACAAATAATGATCAAACACACACAACATATAAAGGACAATAAATAAAAAATAAATTAAAAAAACGCTAAATAAAGTACACTAATACACCAAAAAAATCTCTAATTAAATAAAGGATAACACAAGTAGATCAACACAATGGGGTTGATTTACTAAGAAAATGTAAGCTGTTCACACTGTACTCAACTGAACATTGACTTTGTTAAGTGAATAGTAATATATTAGTTGAACCTGTGTTCACAAAAAATACTCAATCATGTGCAAGGGCAATTCAATTTTATTTAATGTTTGCTAGCACGTGGTTGGATATTCAAAGTGGGCAAAGCTTATACACTAACATTCATTTTGATCGTTTAAATCCTCTGTTCCTTTAGTAAATCAACCCCTGCAGCCTTTAGAATCTATATAGGATATTGAGAATGCACATAATACTGCAGGGCTTTGAATAGAACACAGAGCAGGTCACACTACTATTGTGTATTGATGGGCTACACGTCAGGGATTTCATTCACCGTTACCCTGTTAAGAAAGGAACAATTTATGCATGAAAACAAAACAAACACTTCAATTAAACCAGATACATATCTTAACTTTCAACATCTTGAAAATATATTAGCTAAATGTTAAGAAACTGTATAAATACTTGCATAAATGAACGACGGCAAGACCAGGGGAAAACATATATACATAATTGGCCAAAAATCGTACAACAAATAAATGTTTTGGATTTCCTTTTTATAGCATTGCCATTATCACGCGCTTGTTGTAATGTTTGACCTTTTATTTAATAGGCTCTTTCTTACATGTCTCTTGTAATTCTGCTAAATTGTAAATGGAAGGCCCCTCATTAATCCTTTCTACTGTTTGTTTTCACTTGAGAAATTCTTCTAGAGTCTGCAAAGTTCCATGAAAATCATTTGCAGAACAAAGGATGTATATCAAAGCTGGTAATTATTTGACTTCCTGATGTTTTTCTAGATTTCTATCAGTGAATGTTTTTTCGTTTGTATAAATTGTAATATTTCGCTGTTAGTTTAAACACTTAAATCCAGCATGTTAATAAGAATTTTATAAAAATACATATTATAATTTATTTTGTGTAAGATGCTAACAATTTGTGAGTGTCTGGAAAACAAATATTTTCGGATCTATAGTGTTAAAAGAGATAGTGATAATTAAAAGAGATAATAATTTACAAGAATTAATTGATAGATTAAGTCATGTAGGTATGCAGTTTACTAATTATGGGAAAATATACTTTTATTAGAATTGATTTCAACTTTGGTGGTAAAATGAGACATGAACATTCTGTTATACAAAGTGGGCCTCACTTTTCAAGTGTTAGAATTTAAGTAGCTGAAGCAGTTGTCTTTAGAAAATTAATGAAGATCTTACACCAAGTAAGGAACATTTGGATGATCATCAGTTGCCTAATTATATAAAATAACATGTTCTTGTAAAGGCAAATATTTTTTTTTTATATAGTACAGTTTACTCCAGTTTATAAATGTTGTGTCCAGGCTTTTATTACATTTTTATTACATCTTTATGTGGTTGTAAAGTCTAAACATTTTTTTTACCTTAATGCATTCCTTGCATTAAGTTAAAAAAATGTATAGGTGTCGGCATCGCCCAAAGGAAAAGGGAAGCAGAATGTACAACGCTCCAAGGCTGTCTGCAAATTAAAGATCTCTTGATACTACTGTGGCAACAAGACTGGGTGCCTGCTGAGGTCCGCAACCTGGAAAGTCCATGCAACAAAGAGAAAAAGCGGCACATCCAGAGATGAAAAAAAAAAAAGTTGGTTTATTGTAGAGTCAAAGGTTTAAAAAACATGACACACAAGGAGTCCAAACTGTTCAGCAATGCCCCCTCAGCACCCCGTTTCTTACCTGAGCCCTCATTCGATCCAGCGCAGTGCACTTCGACATCTTTTTCCCCCTCACTTCCGGGTTTTGCTGGCTTTGCTGGGGCCATTGGCTCTGAGTGCTGTCAATCAAAGCCAGTGACGACGGGGGGGAGAACGCAGCAGAGGGACTCGGGGGCGGGCATGCATGAGTGCCCCCATGGGAAGCAGCTTCCCATGGGGGCACTGGACAGAAAGGAGGGGCCAGGAGCACCAGCAGGGGACCCAAAAAGAGGAGGTTCCTGGCCACTCTGTGCGTTTCTATTGCACAAAGTAGGTAAGTATATATATTTTTTAAAGTACCTTTACAACCCCTTTAATCTTTTTTTTGCCTGGTGATTCTGACAGAAAGGGGTACTTCCTGCCATAGGGTAACAACACTGCTCCTGCTGTGTTTTACTTTGATGCATCATTGTCACCCGATGCTGTATGTTCACAGTTAGAGGATGAATGTTCTAGCACTCATAACCCATGCTAATGCACAGATTGCTAGCACATTCAGCCTCTAACTGTAAAGTAGAAGTCTTCAGAAAAGTCCATGCAGATGTGACTGAAGGCAGCTTCCATGTGCATGCATTCACAGCTATGGCATGCACTCTATAACCAGAGATTGTGTGTGTATGACTGAAGCCTCGTACACACGTCCGAGGAACTCGACGGGTGAAACACATCGTTTTCCTCGTCGAGTTCCTTGTTAGGCTGTCGAGGAACTTGACAAGGCAAGTTTCTCCATTCCCGTCGAGGAAATAGAGAACTTGCTCTCTTTTTGGCTCGTCGAGTTTCTCGACAGTTTCCTCAACGAAAATGTACACACGACCGGTTTCCTCGGCAAAAAAATATCTCCCAGCAAGTTTCTTGCTGGTTTTTGCCGAGAAACTTGGTCGTGTGTATGAGGCCTGACAGTTGTTCTTTGTGTAAAAAGGCTCAGCATATGTGTTGTGATACAATCAGACTATACAATCTCTGTACAATCAATGTAAGATCTACTAAATCTATATAATATGAGGACTTTGCCTAAATTACCCAATACATTTTCAGCCAATCAGGCAGGCTCTAGCACTACATACTTGTTAGTGGAACAAAAGAAGATTATACAATCAAATGGTGAGCTTAAATTTAAAAGCCTTCTCCCTCAAAAAACACTTCAAGTCAGACTTTTTTAATGAAAAATTACCTACATAGAATTTTGCCTCATTGCTTTGGATCAACTTTAATATTAAAATGTAATACTAATCCTATTCTTGATACTACCATTTTTAAACACTAATCTACGGTTCCTGAATATTTGCAGTGGAGTACTATAAGGCCTCCTGCACATGATACTCCTGTTTGAGCATCTACTTTTTCAGACTTTTTTGTATGTATTTGCGTGTATTTATGCACATTTTTGCAAAAACTTATTCTCGCATTCTCCTTCTGCACAATATGTAAATAGGCATTTGTGCATATTTGTGCGCATTTGCACGCTTGAGATGTAAATTACTGAGCAAAAAAGCTGATTGTTTCTATTTTTTTTTTACTGGAGAATGCACACCTATTTAGGAATGTGCTTGTGTGTATAGGCACATTGCAATTAATGGTCTGTATTTTAGCTCAGTAAAAGGCCTAAGGTCAGAATTTCCAATTTCCACTGTTCCCCACTCAGCACTGGTAGTATGAGTTACATCAGTTTCCTTGTTATTTCAGTCTGCTTTACAACCCTGTGATCTTGCTTCTTATGTGACAGTTTGTCTTTATACAATTTACAATTTACAAAAGATAAAATTTGGTAAATTGTCAAGAAAAAAATGTTTATAACTCTAAAAACATTCACATGAAAGGAAAATAACATACTTTCTGTGTCAATTTTTTTCAAACAAAAGTAACTGCACAGAAATACTGTTTGTTACACAAATTTTCCACTAGTATCAGGAATAGATGTTTGTGTATTAAGGAAATTGGTAACATTGTTAAACCCAGTTCCATGTTGTTTATTATAGTTATAATTTGATTGGTATGTGTTGAAATAATTAGTTTATGTGCCAACAGCAGGCCTTTATTTAGGAAGAAAACTGAAATGGAGACAGAAAGTGTTTTACAAACACTTAAAGTGGTTGTAACCCCTAAAAAAAAATAAAAAATCCTGATCCTTTGAAGCAGGATTCACAGCATAGTGCTTGTGCTGTGTTATTTGTCCTTTTCTATGTTCTAAAAAAACCTGGTTGATCCTGCCTGTTTCTGTGTCCCCCTATGTAAACTGACTACTGTAATCATGGCTGCTGATTCATGATACCATGGTCAGGTTACGTAACTCCGTCATCCGCTGATCTCCTCTCTCCACCTCCTTCCTGCTCTGTGTGTCAGCCATTATACACACATTATACACACATATAATCCCCTCTCTTACATGTAGATTGAATGTGCAGTATCTGTAGTATCTGTGGTTTTTAAAAATTATTCTGCATAATACCTACTTTCCAGGGCCGCTGGGCACTCACTTGACCTCCCGCCGCTCTCCTCCTCTCCTTCCAGGTGAAGTCAGTGGGGAAACACAGCCCCTCCCACTGTGGTGCTCAGATCGGGAAGGAGGACACCAGCAGGTCACGTGAGCACTGTAAAATAAGGTACTTTGCAGAAATGTTTAAAAAGCTATAGATACTGCACATCAAATCTTTATGTAAGAGGGGATGACATGTTTTGTCACAAGTGACTTTACAACCCCCTTGACCAGGGCCGATCCGCCCTATAGGCTCACTATGCAAGCCGCTTAGGGCCCTGCAAAGCTGCGAAGGGCCCCCCAAATTACTAGAGGCCCCGCCTGGTGAGAAGTCATTTTCGCCCCCTTACCCCGCTTCTCAACTCGCTGACTGCATGGGAGAAGAGGTAAGAAGTCAGCACCCCCTGCTTCTCAATTGAATTGTAAGATGTCATTTCCGACAGCAGAACACCCCCTACCCCCGCTTCTCAACTTTCTTTAATGTGACATGTCACTGTCGTCAGCACCTCCCGCTTCTCATTTTTAATGTGCCATGTCATTTTGCTTAGGGCCCCAGGGAGGTCAGGATCGTCACCACTTAAGCCTCGGGCCATATTGCTGGTCAATGACCGGGCCACTTTTTGCGATATTCGGCACTGCATCGCTTTAACTGACAATTGCGCGGTCGTGCGACCTGGCTCCCAAACAAAATTGGCGTACTTTTTTTCCCACAAATAGAGCTTTCTTTTGGTGGCATTTGATCACCTCTGCGGTTTTTATTTTTTGCGCTATAAACAAAAATAGAGCGACAATTTTGAAAATAAAATATATTTTTTACTTTTTGCTATAACAAATATCCCCCAGAAATATATAAAAAAAAATTCCTCAGTTTAGGCCGATACGTATTCTTCTACATATTTTTCGTAAAAACAAAAATAGAGCGACAATTTTGAAAAAAATACAATATTTTTTACTTTTTGCTATAATAAATATCCCCAAAAAAGATATAAAAAAATGTTTTTTCCCTCAGTTTAGGCCGATACGTATTCTTCTACATATTTTTGGTAAAAATTGATTGGTTTGTGCAAAAGTTATAGCATTTACAAAAAAGGGGATAGTTTTATGGCATTTTTAGTAATATTTTTTTTTTTACTAGTAATGGCAGCTGCGACATTATGGCAGACACTTCGGACACTTTTGACACATTTTTGGGACCATTGGCATTTTTATAGCGATCAGTGCTATAAAAATGCATTGATTACTATAAAAATGCCACTGGCAGGGAAGGGGTTAACACTAGGGGGTGAGGAAGGGGTTAATTATGTTCCCTGGGTGTGTTCTAACTGAAGGGGGGTGGGACTGACTTGGGGAAATGACTGATCGCTGTTCATACATTGTATGAACAGACAATCAGGCATTTCTCCCCCTGACAGGACCGGAAGCTGTGTGTTTACACACACAGCTCCCGTTCCCCGCCGGGCGATCGCGGGTGCCCGGCGGTGATCGCGCCCGCCGGGCGAGGTGACGTATACCTACGTGACTTCGCCCGTATAACGGCGGCTGGTCGGCAAGCAGTTAAGGAAGATAATATGCTTTTAAAATGAACAGTATAATTAGAATATAAAATAATTCTTACATGGGGAATATACACTTTTTGTCCTAGAGCAGTGTATGGAGGCAGGAAAATAAATCATGAAATTATTTTCACGTGGGATCTGGACACTGCGGTGTATCTGAAAATATAATGGAGCTTATATGTTTATGTCGTGCCACCTATCTTTTTTCTTTTTAATGTATTCTTTATTTATAAATAGCATAAAATGTACAATAAGTAAAATGGTTCATCAGTTGAACACAAGGATCCTACAAAAAACCAACAGTGGACAATGCATTGAATTAAAGTATATCTAAAGCCAACATTTTCTTTCATTTTGGACAGAGTAATAGAGAGTTTCACCAGTGACAATTTAGTTTATTTTGCCATCTGTTACTCATTAGAGATAGCTCACTTCTTTTAAAAAAGGGAAAGGGGTAAAGGAAAAATGCTTCAGTGACAGTGAAATACACTGGTTGGCTTTCCTGCTGGTATACAAATTCCTCTGTTCCCAGCCAAAAGGCCCAGGCCAGGAGGCAGGAGTGCTAAAAAGAGTGCAGAAGTACATGTGACCATGGTGCCCTTGTAAATTCAAATTGATCTCCTCCACCATGAAAGTTTCTGGCACCCCTGGACTGCCACTTTAGGGGCACAAGCACCGTGGGCTTTACTCCCTGCCCCTCGCCAGACAAATTAAGCACCATCACTAACAGAAAGGCATCAGTACTTAGGCAGAGCTCTGCCTTAATCCAGGAACAAGCCTGATGCACCGGGCCAGTTTGAACCCTGGAGGAAATAAGCCTCCCATCACACCCACTTTATTGCATGAGGGGTGAATAACTGGTTTCCCAAATTGGCAAATGGAACCAGCCATTTCTCCTCGAAAATTTATAATATCAGATGCCACACTAGATCTTAGCCAAAAGGCTGGGAGGAGCCCAAAGAGCAAGACAATAGAATAAATATACAGTTTTTGTATTTACCCTAATCTCTCCCCATGCAGCTTGTCAGCTTTCCCTATCCTTTCTATGCAGCAGTTTCCAATTCAACCAATGGCTGCCCAGTTCCCCCCTTTTATAGCCATAGTTCAAAGGCCATGTAGTACATCATGGTTTCAAAGAAAATTCTCTTGGGTGAATCTGCACATGGTCTATTTGTAGAAGTATTGATAACTCTTAGTGATCCACACATCATACAGAGACAGGTGACATATATATATATATATATATATATATATATATATATATATATATATATATATATATATAATACACTGTTTTGCTGTCTGTTATTTTGTTATTTTCTTTCTTTAAAGTATAATAAACTTAAAAAAAAAAAATGCTTTTAGACATAATGTGCTAGTATGCACTGCATATTAGCACATTATGACGGACTTAATTAGCAATTAACAATTCCCTCCATAGCTGTGGTGACAGCTTCTGTTGGTCATGGATACTTCCATTTTCCGTATTCTATCTTCTTTTCGTATTTGTACTCCTCGGCTGTTGGATTGGCAAAACATAGATGATGTCATTCCTATGAAATTCACCAAAAAACTAATTGTTTGCCTTCTCTATTGACTCAAATACATTAAGACAAAATTGCAAAATCTCCTAATTTTCAACAACATATTAGGGAAATTTAAACTTTTAATTTTTCTAATCCATAATTGTCATATAAAGCATTGATTTTATGTGTAATGATGTTAGGCATAAGGAGAGGAGTGTCAATGGTGTATGGCTCAATAAATACATCAGAGCTCATTCTTGTCATATAAAAGCAATACTAAATATATAATAAAAAGCAACCACAACAAGCAAAAAACACAAGCCAGGTCACAGACAAATTTTGAAAATTGCAATAAAACCCCAGATCTCTGTAAATCAGGCTTAGATAAGACATACAGCCTAATTTGCCTAGGTGAGGAGACGTATCCACTTCAAGCATCCAGCCATGTGAAGTTATTTTTTTTAATTCTCTGCAAATAATTGTCTGTTTGAGCTGAACACAGATTCATATCACCTTAAATTCCACTTAAACAAATCAGGCCCAATAACTAAGCCAATGTAAGAAAGGTTACTAAAATCTTTCCAAGTGAGACTGATTTACTAAAGTAATTTAGAAATTTTGCTTTGATAAGTGAATGTTACGTGAGTTTAGTAGATATCCCTTCCGCATGACTGTGCTTTCAAACATGAACATAGGATCACCTTATCCACTATCATTTATTTTGCAAAGCGTTCATACATTTTGTAAAGTGAACATCCAATATGCTAAGATCTACACCTTTGGTAAATCAACCCCATTTTTGTATTGCAGACCTAGGTTTTTAAACTACAGAGGTTGATTTACTAAAACTGGAGAGTGCAAAATCTGATGCAGCTATGCATGGTAGCCAATCAGCTTCTAACTTTAACTTGTTCAATTAAGCTTTGCTAAAAATAAAAAAAAAAAAAAAAACTGGAAGCTGATTTGTTTCTATGCAGAGCTGCACCAATTTGTGTACTCTCCAGTTTTAGTAAATCAACCCAACAGTGACGATTGTTACAACCTCAGGTAGGCTCTGGCTCCTTGGTGGCCTACAAGTACCCCCACTCAACACAGCTGAAAGACCTCAAAGCAACAAAACTAGAGTCTGTATCTAAAAGCCCTACAGCTTTCTTTCAAGTATTGCCCATTGGCTTAACTCCCCCAGGTTTATTAAAGATTTCCAAACTCTTAAAGCCGTTTTAAGCAGCCACTAATGCCTTGTGAATGCTGAAAAACATGCAAATTGTTTTTTCCCATTATTGGCAAACAAAGTTTTCCACCAAGCTAACAAAAATTTGCAGCCATGTTCGTATGTTGTGAATGTCCAGAAAATTGGATCTCTGATTTACTAGTATGAGGTAGAGCAAAGAAAAAACTAGTGTTAACTTTAGTCATCTGGCAATGTGCCTGTTTGAATGGAACACAGGTGACCACACATGTTACTATGATATACTATCAAACTAAGGGTTTTTATGTCTTTGAAATTTCATAAAAAATTTGGACATTTCAGAGAAATTTTGTAATTTTGGCAATAGGCATGGATGCAATAGGGAAGGTGAAATAAAGGTGTTTTTTTTTTAATAGTCAGATTGGCTCCTGAAAGTTACAGTAGTTTGGACCTATTCTTGTGCCAAAATCAACCTTCACTAGCCTAATTATTCTATGCTTTTTCACAGAAAGAAAAAAAAATCAGTTCATGGAAAAACGTGAAATAAAAAATAAATGATTTAATGATATACAATATAAGAACTATTTGATGTAAGGGACCCAAAATTTAAAGAATTGTTTAGAAATACCCTGACATTACATAGTTTTAGTAGATGTAAAGGAGACTGTACAATCAGATTGTAGCTAGAAAATAGTGGAGTAACTCGGTCATCATTGACTATGCCATGAAATTGCAGATTTCACAATTATCGAAATTGTGGGAACTCTTTTTTTCTGTATTTATGGCGTTGAGATACATATTTGTGTTTTTCCCGTTTTTGTGTATGTAAAAAAGAGAAACATAGAGGAGTCTTATTAATATATCTTATTAATATATTTTTATTAATGTATCTTATTAATATATTTTTGTAAGTGTAAGCCATTCTAAATGAAGTCTAAACAAACATCTATATAGGGGAATCAGGATCTCCTTCTTTCTATTGGTGGTCCCTCTGGTGATACATCCTAGCATTCTATTAACTTTTTCCACTTCTGCAACAAATTTTATTATTTCTGTACTGTTGCTTTCAATTTTTTATTTTACTCTTTTCCAACTATTCTTTTTTTCTGTGTAAAGAAAGTCAAATAATGAGGCTAATGAGGGCCTACTTTTGGCACAAGAACCAGGCCAGAATAGAGCTTATGTAACCCCCAGGAGTCATTTAGGCTCACTGCACCCTAAAAACAAATCTCATAGTATAATCTCCTTTATATCGAAACTAAGTAGTGTATGGGATACTTTGAATTTGAAAGGATTGTATAGAAATGCTCAGATCATTTGGTAAACTTAATGTAGATTGTACAGCATTTGTACAACCAGACTGTAAAGTCATTAGCCAGCTTTAGTGATGGATTCTCTATAAAAATATAAATGTCACTCCAATATATTGTGTTTTGAAAAAATGCAATAAACACATTAGTTGGTATATAGAGAATGCATTGTGCCAAGCATACCAAAAAGATTATTTCCTTCCTATCCTTTCAAATAAATCAAAATAAGAGTTGACCTAATTTATTAAAGGAGTCAAGAATCTTCACTCCAAAAAGTTGTGTGAATATTAATTTCATTTATCTAATCAGTTAAAAAGAAAAAACTTCTGCACATATGGATAATTGGATAATTGAAGTGAATATTCACATTTATGTTTTAATTAACTTCTTTAATAAATCAGACTCAATTTGTATCTATAGCTATGAAACACAGCAAAAAAAATAAATAAATATATATATATATATAGAAATCCCACATCCCATACAGCTTTATCCTGTATAATAAAGTCATCTGAAAATAATAATAGGTTGTAAAAAATGTCACTCAAATAACCTCTCAATCAGTAATTATATTATTAATAATAATAATAATAATAATAATAATAATAATAATAATAATAATAATAATAATAATAGTAAAAATAATATGTCTATTGTTGCTATTAGTAATATTACAGCCCCTTAATGTAAGATCTATTATTGCTTAAGATAATAATAACTTACCACCTAACATACACAATAAGTCCTCCTGCTGTTTTCTTTAATAATCATATAATGGACAATGCTAGCTATACTGGATTTTAGAATTTAACTGAAAGTTGTATTTTATCTGCAGAGCATGTCAGACACAGCTTGGTTTCTTAGAATAAGGTAGGCGGTTTGACTTGCTTACTTGTCTTTTGTGTTTTATTATGGTCAGTGTTTTTTTTTGTTTCCATGG